>NW_026530021.1:300000-486876 GCF_028500815.1 Rissa tridactyla | reverse complement strand
TGGCTCGGCGCCAAGTGGGAAAGGGTGGTGTCGAGGCTGAAGGCAGCAGGAAAGCCCGCAGCCCCCACGTCTGTGGGGCTACGCAAGTGGTTCCCAAAGAGCTTTAGAACAAGGCATAATTTTCCCTCCTGGCTCTTTGGGCGGGGGACCCATCTCCAGCCGTATGGCCATTTTTGCGCCTGGCGCAGTGCCAAGTGGGAAAGGGTGGTGTCGAGGCTGAAGGCAGCAGCAAAGCCTGCAGCCCCCAGGTCTGTGGGGCCAAGCAAGCGGTTCCCAAAGAGCTTTAGAACAAGGCATAGTTTTCCCTGCTGGCTCTTTGGGCGGGGGACCCATCTCCAGCCATAGGCCATTTTTGTGCCTGGCGCGACGCCAAGTGGGAAAGGGTGGCTTTGAGGCTGAAGCAGCAGCAAAGCCTGCAGCCCCCAGGTCTGTGGGGCTACGCAAGCGGTTCCCAAAGAGCTTTAGAACAAGGCATAGTTTTCCCAGCTGGCTCTTAGGGCATGGGACCCATATCCAGCCATAGGCCATTTTTGTGCCTGATGCGGCACCAAGTGGGAAAGGGTGGCTTTGAGGCTGAAGGCAGCAGGAAAGCCCGCAGCCCCCAGGTCTGTGGGGCTACGCAAGCGGTTCCCAAAGAGCTTTAGAACAAGGCATAATTTTCCCTGCTGGCTCTCTGGGCGGGGGACCCATCTCCAGCCGTATGGCCATTTTTGTGCCTGGCGCGGCGCCAAGTGGGAAAGGGTGCTGTCGAGGTTGAAGGCAGCAGGAGAGCCTGCAGCCCCCAGGTCTGTGTGGCTACGCAAGCGGTTCCCAAAGAGTTTTAGAACAAGGCATAGTTTTCCCTGCTGGCTCTTTGGGCGGGGGACCCATCTCCAGCCGTATGGCCATTTTTGTGCATGGCCAGGGGCCAAGTGGGAAAGCGTGGTGTCGAGGCTGAAGGCAGCAGGAAGGCCCACAGCCCCCAGGTCTGTGGGGCTATGCAAGCGGTTCCCAAAGAGCTTTAGAACAAGGCATAGTTTTCCTTGCTGGGTCTTTGGGCATGGGACCCATCTCCAGCCATAGACCATTTTTGTGCCTACCGCGGCGCCAAGTGGGAAAGGGTGGCTTTGAGGCTGAAGGCAGCAGGAAAGCCCACACCCCCCAGGTCTGTGGGGCTACGCAAGCGGTTCCCAAAGAGCTTTAGAACAAGGCATAGTTTTCCCTGATGGCTCTTTGGGCGGGGGACCCATCTCCAGCCGTATGGCCATTTTTGTGCCTGGCCCGGCGCCAAGTGGGAAAGGGTGGCTTTGAGGCTGAAGGCAGCAGGAAAGCCCGCAGCCCCCAGGTCTGTGGGGCTACGCAAGCGGTTCCCAAAGAGCTTTAGAACAAGGCATAGTTTTCCCTGCTGACTCTTTGGGCGGGGGACCCATCTCCAGTCGTATGGCTATTTTTATGCCTGGCGCGGTGCGTAGTGGGAAAGGGTGGTGTCGAGGCTGAAGGCAGCAGGAAAGCCCGCAGCCCCCAGGTCTGTGGGTCTACGCAAGCGGTTCCCAAAGAGCTTTAGAACAAGGCATAGTTTTCCCTGCTGGCTCTTTGGGCGGGTGACCCATCTCCAGCCGTATGGCCATTTTTGTGCCTGATGCGGCGCCAAGTGGGAAAGGGTGGCTTTGAGGCTGAAGGCAGCAGGAAAGCCCGCAGCCCCCAGGTCTGTGGGGCTACGCAAGCGGTTCCCAAAGAGCTTTAGAACAAGGCATAATTTTCCCTGCTGGCTCTTTGGGCGGGGGACCCATCTCCAGCCATATGGCCATTTTTGTGCCTGGCGCGGCGCCAAGTGGGAAAGGGTGGCTTCGAGGCTGAAGGCAGCAGGAAAGCCCGCAGCCCCCAGGTCTGTGGGGCTACGCAAGCGGTTCCCAAAGAGCTTTAGAACAAGGCATAGTTTTCCCTGCTGGCTCTTTGGGCGGGGGACCCATCTCCAGCCGTATGGCCATTTTTGTGCCTGGCGCGGCGCCAAGTGGGAAAGGGTGGCTTTGAGGCTGAAGGCAGCAGGAAAGCCCGCAGCCCCCAGGTCTGTGGGGCTACGCAAGCGGTTCCCAAAGAGCTTTAGAACAAGGCATAGTTTTCCCTGCTGGCTCTTTGGGCGGGGGACCCATCTCCAGCCATATGGCCATTTTTGTGCCTGGCGCAGCGCCAAGTGGGAAAGGGTTGCTTTGAGGCTGAAGGCAGCAGCAAAGCCTGCAGCCCCCAGGTCTGTGGGGCTACGCAAGCGGTTCCCAAAGAGCTTTAGAACAAGGCATAGTTTTCCCTGCTGGCTCTTTGGGCGGGAGACCCATCTCCAGCCATAGGCCATTTTTGTGCCTGGCGCGACGCCAAGTGGGAAAGGGTGTTGTCGAGGCTGAAGGCAGCAGGAAAGCCCGCAGCCCCCAGGTCTGTGGGGCTACGCAAGCGGTTCCCAAAGAGCTTTAGAACAAGGCATAGTTTTCCCTGCTGGCTCTTTGGGCGGGAGACCCATCTCCAGCCATAGGCCATTTTTGTGCCTGGCGCGACGCCAAGTGGGAAAGGGTGGTTTTGAGGCTGAAGGCAGCAGGAAAGCCCGCAGCCCCCAGGTCTGTGGGGCTACGCAAGGGGTTCCCAAAGAGCTTTAGAACAAGGCATAGTTTTCCCTGCTGGCTCTTTGGGCGGGGGACCCATCTCCAGCGGTATGGCCATTTTTGTGCCTGGCGCGGCGCCAAGTGGGAAAGGGTGGTGTCGAGGCTGAAGGCAGCAGGAAAGCCCGCAGCCCCCAGGTCTGTGGGGCTACGCAAGTGGTTCCCAAAGAGCTTTAGAACAAGGCATAGTTTTCCCTGCTGGCTCCTTGGGCGGGGGACCCATCTCCAGCCATAGGCCATTTTTGTGCCTGGCGCGACGCCAAGTGGGAAAGGGTGTTGTCGAGGCTGAAGGCAGCAGGAAAGCCCGCAGCCCCCAGGTCTGTGGGGCCAAGCAAGCGGTTCCCAAAGAGCTTTAGAACAAGGCATAGTTTTCCCTGCTGGCTCTTTGGGCGGGAGACCCATCTCCAGTCGTATGGCTATTTTTATGCCTGGCGCGGTGCGTAGTGGGAAAGGGTGGTTTTGAGGCTGAAGGCAGCAGGAAAGCCCGCAGCCCCCAGGTCTGTGGGGCTACGCAAGCGGTTCCCAAAGAGCTTTAGAACAAGGCATAATTTTCCCTGCTGGCTCTTTGGGCAGGGGACCCATCTCCAGCCGTATGGCCATTTTTGTGCCTGGCGCGGCGCCAAGTGGGAAAGGGTGGTGTCGAGGCTGAAGGCAGCAGGAAAGCCCACACCCCCCAGGTCTGTGGGGCTACGCAAGCGGTTCCCAAAGAGCTTTAGAACAAGGCATAGTTTTCCCTGCTGGCTCTTTGGGCGGGGGACCCATCTCCAGCCGTATGGCCATTTTTGTGCCTGGCGCGGCGCCAAGTGGGAAAGGGTGGCTTTGAGGCTGAAGGCAGCAGCGAAGCCCGCAGCCCCCAGGTCTGTGGGGCTACGCAAGCGGTTCCCAAAGAGCTTTAGAACAAGGCATAGTTTTCCCTGCTGGCTCTTTGGGCGGGGGACCCATCTCCAGCCATATGGCCATTTTTGTGCCTGGCGCAGCGCCAAGTGGGAAAGGGTTGCTTTGAGGCTGAAGGCAGCAGCAAAGCCTGCAGCCCCCAGGTCTGTGCGGCTACGCAAGCGGTTCCCAAAGAGCTTTAGAACAAGGCATAGTTTTCCCTGCTGGCTCTTTGGGCGGGAGACCCATCTCCAGCCATAGGCCATTTTTGTGCCTGGCGCGACGCCAAGTGGGAAAGGGTGTTGTCGAGGCTGAAGGCAGCAGGAAAGCCCGCAGCCCCCAGGTCTGTGGGGCCAAGCAAGCGGTTCCCAAAGAGCTTTAGAACAAGGCATAGTTTTCCCTGCTGGCTCTTTGGGCATGGGACCCATCTCCAGCCATAGGCCATTTTTGTGCCTGGCGCGACGCCAAGTGGGAAAGGGTGGTTTTGAGGCTGAAGGCAGCAGGAAAGCCTGCAGCCCCCAGGTCTGTGGGGCTACGCAAGCGGTTCCCAAAGAGCTTTAGAACAAGGCATAGTTTTCCCTGCTGGCTCTTTGGGCGGGGGACCCATCTCCAGCGGTATGGCCATTTTTGTGCCTGGCTCGGCGCCAAGTGGGAAAGGGTGGTGTCGAGGCTGAAGGCAGCAGGAAAGCCCGCAGCCCCCACGTCTGTGGGGCTACGCAAGTGGTTCCCAAAGAGCTTTAGAACAAGGCATAATTTTCCCTCCTGGCTCTTTGGGCGGGGGACCCATCTCCAGCCGTATGGCCATTTTTGTGCCTGGCGCGGCGCCAAGTGGGAAAGGGTGGCTTTGAGGCTGAAGGCAGCAGGAAAGCCCACACCCCCCAGGTCTGTGGGGCTACGCAAGCGGTTCCCAAAGAGCTTTAGAACAAGGCATAGTTTTCCCTGCTGGCTCTTTGGGCGGGGGACCCATCTCCAGCCGTATGGCCATTTTTGTGCCTGGCCCGGCGCCAAGTGGGAAAGGGTGGCTTTGAGGCTGAAGGCAGCAGGAAAGCCCGCAGCCCCCAGGTCTGTGGGGCTACGCAAGCGGTTCCCAAAGAGCTTTAGAACAAGGCATAGTTTTCCCTGCTGGCTCTTTGGGCGGGGGACCCATCTCCAGTCGTATGGCTATTTTTATGCCTGGCGCGGTGCGTAGTGGGAAAGGGTGGTGTCGAGGCTGAAGGCAGCAGGAAAGCCCGCAGCCCCCAGGTCTGTGGGTCTACGCAAGCGGTTCCCAAAGAGCTTTAGAACAAGGCATAGTTTTCCCTGCTGGCTCTTTGGGCGGGTGACCCATCTCCAGCCGTATGGCCATTTTTGTGCCTGATGCGGCGCCAAGTGGGAAAGGGTGGCTTTGAGGCTGAAGGCAGCAGGAAAGCCCGCAGCCCCCAGGTCTGTGGGGCTACGCAAGCGGTTCCCAAAGAGCTTTAGAACAAGGCATAATTTTCCCTGCTGGCTCTTTGGGCGGGGGACCCATCTCCAGCCATATGGCCATTTTTGTGCCTGGCGCGGCGCCAAGTGGGAAAGGGTGGCTTCGAGGCTGAAGGCAGCAGGAAAGCCTGCAGCCCCCAGGTCTGTGGGGCTACGCAAGCGGTTCCCAAAGAGCTTTAGAACAAGGCATAGTTTTCCCTGCTGGCTCTTTGGGCGGGGGACCCATCTCCAGCCGTATGGCCATTTTTGTGCCTGGCGCGGCGCCAAGTGGGAAAGGGTGGCTTTGAGGCTGAAGGCAGCAGGAGAGCCCGCAGCCCCCAGGTCTGTGGGGCTACGCAAGCGGTTCCCAAAGAGCTTTAGAACAAGGCATAGTTTTCCCTGCTGGCTCTTTGGGCGGGGGACCCATCTCCAGCCATATGGCCATTTTTGTGCCTGGCGCAGCGCCAAGTGGGAAAGGGTTGCTTTGAGGCTGAAGGCAGCAGCAAAGCCTGCAGCCCCCAGGTCTGTGGGGCTACGCAAGCGGTTCCCAAAGAGCTTTAGAACAAGGCATAGTTTTCCCTGCTGGCTCTTTGGGCGGGAGACCCATCTCCAGCCATAGGCCATTTTTGTGCCTGGCGCGACGCCAAGTGGGAAAGGGTGTTGTCGAGGCTGAAGGCAGCAGGAAAGCCCGCAGCCCCCAGGTCTGTGGGGCTACGCAAGCGGTTCCCAAAGAGCTTTAGAACAAGGCATAGTTTTCCCTGCTGGCTCTTTGGGCGGGGGACCCATCTCCAGCCATAGGCCATTTTTGTGCCTGGCGCGACGCCAAGTGGGAAAGGGTGGTTTTGAGGCTGAAGGCAGCAGGAAAGCCTGCAGCCCCCAGGTCTGTGGGGCTACGCAAGGGGTTCCCAAAGAGCTTTAGAACAAGGCATAGTTTTCCCTGCTGGCTCTTTGGGCGGGGGACCCATCTCCAGCGGTATGGCCATTTTTGTGCCTGGCGCGGCGCCAAGTGGGAAAGGGTGGTGTCGAGGCTGAAGGCAGCAGGAAAGCCCGCAGCCCCCAGGTCTGTGGGGCTACGCAAGTGGTTCCCAAAGAGCTTTAGAACAAGGCATAGTTTTCCCTGCTGGCTCTTTGGGCGGGGGACCCATCTCCAGCCATAGGCCATTTTTGTGCCTGGCGCAGCGCCAGGTGGGAAAGGGTGGTGTCGAGTCTGAAGGCAGCAGCAAAGCCTGCAGCCCCCAGGTCTGTGGGGCCAAGCAAGCGGTTCCCAAAGAGCTTTAGAACAAGGCATAGTTTTCCCTGCTGGCTCTTTGGGCGGGGGACCCATCTCCAGCCATAGGCCATTTTTGTGCCTGGCGCGACGCCCAGTGGGAAAGGGTGGCTTTGAGGCTGAAGGCAGCAGCAAAGCCTGCAGCCCCCAGGTCTGTGGGGCTACGCAATCGGTTCCCAAAGAGCTTTAGAACAAGGCATAGTTTTCCCTGCTGGCTCTTTGGGCGGGGGACCCATCTCCAGCCGTATGGCCATTTTTGTGCCTGGCGCAGCGCCAAGTGGGAAAGGGTGGCTTTGAGGCTGAAGGCAGCAGCAAAGCCTGCAGCCCCAGGTCTGTGGGGCTACGCAAGCGGTTCCCAAAGAGCTTTAGAACAAGGCATAGTTTTCCCTGCTGGCTCTTTGGGCGGGGGACCCATCTCCAGCCGTATGGCCATTTTTGTGCCTGGCGCGGCGCCAAGTGGGAAAGGGTGGTTTTGAGGCTGAAGGCAGCAGCAAAGCCTGCAGCCCCCAGGTCTGTGGGGCTACGCAAGCGGTTCCCAAAGAGCTTTAGAACAAGGCATAGTTTTCCCTGCTGGCTCTTTGGGCGGGGGACCCATCTGCAGCCGTATGGCCATTTTTGGGCCTGGCGCGGCGCCAAGTGGGAAAGGGAGGTTTTGAGGCTGAAGGCAGCAGCAAAGCCCGCAGCCCCCAGGTCTGTGGGGCTACGCAAGCGGTTCCCAAAGAGCTTTAGAACAAGGCATAGTTTTCCCTGCTGGCTCTTTGGGCGGGGGACCCATCTCCAGCCGTATGGCCATTTTTGAGCCTTTCGCGGCGCCAAGTGGGAAAGGGTGGTTTTGAGGCTGAAGGCAGCAGCAAAGCCCGCAGCCCCCAGGTCTGTGGGGCCAAGCAAGCGGTTCCCAAAGAGCTTTAGAACAAGGCATAGTTTTCCTTGCTGGCTCTTTGGGCATGGGACCCATCTCCAGCCATAGGCCATTTTTGTGCCTGGCGCGGTGCATAGTGGGAAAGGGTAGCTTTGAGGCTGAAGGCAGCAGCAAAGCCTGCAGCCCCCAGGTCTGTGGGGCTACGCAAGCGGTTCCCAAAGAGCTTTAGAACAAGGCATAGTTTTCCCTGCTGGCTCTTTGGGCGGGGGACCCATCTCCAGCCGTATGGCCATTTTTGGGCCTGGCGCGGCGCCAAGTGGGAAAGGGTGGCTTTGAGGCTGAAGGCAGCAGCAAAGCCCGCAGCCCCCAGGTCTGTGGGGCTACGCAAGCGGTTCCCAAAGAGCTTTAGAACAAGGCATAGTTTTCCCTGCTGGCTCTTTGGGCGGGGGACCCATCTCCAGCCGTATGGCCATTTTTGTGCCTGGCCAGGCGCCAAGTGGGAAAGGGTGTTTTTGAGGCTGAAGGCAGCAGGAAAGCCCGCAGCCCCCAGGTCTGTGGGGCTACGCAAGCGGTTCCCAAAGAGCTTTAGAACAAGGCATAGTTTTCCCTGCTGGCTCTTTGGGCGGGGGACCCATCTCCAGCCGTATGGCCATTTTTGTGCCTGGCGCAGCGCCAAGTGGGAAAGGGTGGCTTTGAGGCTGAAGGCAGCAGCAAAGCCTGCAGCCCCAGGTCTGTGGGGCTACGCAAGCGGTTCCCAAAGAGCTTTAGAACAAGGCATAGTTTTCCCTGCTGGCTCTTTGGGCGGGGGACCCATCTCCAGCCGTATGGCCATTTTTGAGCCTGGCGCGGCGCCAAGTGGGAAAGGGTGGTTTTGAAGATGAAGGCAGTAGCAAAGCCCGCAGCCCCCAGGTCTGTGGGGCCAAGCAAGCGGTTCCCAAAGAGCTTTAGAACAAGGCATAGTTTTCCTTGCTGGCTCTTTGGGCATGGGACCCATCTCCAGCCATATGGCCATTTTTGTGCCTGATGCGGCGCCAAGTGGGAAAGGGTGGCTTTGAGGCTGAAGGCAGCAGGAAAGCCTGCAGCCCCCAGGTCTGTGGGGCTACGCAAGCGGTTCCCAAAGAGCTTTAGAACAAGGCATAGTTTTCCCTGCTGGCTCTTTGGGCGGGGGACCCATCTCCAGCCATATGGCCATTTTTGGGACTGGCGCGGCGCCAAGTGGGAAAGGGTGGCTTTGAGGCTGAAGGCAGCAGCAAAGCCTGCAGCCCCAGGTCTGTGGGGCTACGCAAGCGGTTCCCAAAGAGCTTTAGAACAAGGCCTAGTTTTCCCTGCTGGCTCTTTGGGCGGGGGACCCATCTCCAGCCGTATGGCCATTTTTGTGCCTGGCGCGGCGCCAAGTGGGAAAGGGTGGCTTTGAGGCTGAAGGCAGCAGCAAAGCCTGCAGCCCCCAGGTCTGTGGGGCTACGCAAGCGGTTCCCAAAGAGCTTTAGAACAAGGCATAGTTTTCCCTGCTGGCTCTTTGGGCGGGGGACCCATCTCCAGCCATATGGCCATTTTTGGGCCTGGCGCGGCGCCAAGTGGGAAAGGGTGGCTTTGAGGCTGAAGGCAGCAGCAAAGCCCGCAGCCCCCAGGTCTGTGGGGCTACGCAAGCGGTTCCCAAAGAGCTTTAGAACAAGGCATAGTTTTCCCTGCTGGCTCTTTGGGCGGGGGACCCATCTCCAGCCGTATGGCCATTTTTGTGCCTGGCCAGGCGCCAAGTGGGAAAGGGTGTTTTTGAGGCTGAAGGCAGCAGGAAAGCCCGCAGCCCCCAGGTCTGTGGGGCTACGCAAGCGGTTCCCAAAGAGCTTTAGAACAAGGCATAGTTTTCCCTGCTGGCTCTTTGGGTGGGGGACCCATCTCCAGCCGTATGGCCATATTTGTGCCTGGCGCAGCGCCAAGTGGGAAAGGGTGGCTTTGAGGCTGAAGGCAGCAGCAAAGCCTGCAGCCCCAGGTCTGTGGGGCTACGCAAGCGGTTCCCAAAGAGCTTTAGAACAAGGCATAGTTTTCCCTGCTGGCTCTTTGGGCGGGGGACCCATCTCCAGCCGTATGGCCATTTTTGTGCCTGGCGCGGCGCCAAGTGGGAAAGGGTGGCTTTGAGGCTGAAGGCAGCAGCAAAGCCTGCAGCCCCCAGGTCTGTGGGGCTACGCAAGCGGTTCCCAAAGAGCTTTAGAACAAGGCATATTTTTCCCTGCTGGCTCTTTGGGCGGGGGACCCATCTGCAGCCGTATGGCCATTTTTGTGCCTGGCGCGGCGCCAAGTGGGAAAGGGTGGTTTTGAGGCTGAAGGCAGCAGCAAAGCCCGCAGCCCCCAGGTCTGTGGGGCTACGCAAGCGGTTCCCAAAGAGCTTTAGAACAAGGCATAGTTTTCCCTGCTGGCTCTTTGGGCGGGGGACCCATCTCCAGCCGTATGGCCATTTTTGAGCCTTTCGCGGCGCCAAGTGGGAAAGGGTGGTTTTGAGGCTGAAGGCAGCAGCAAAGCCCGCAGCCCCCAGGTCTGTGGGGCCAAGCAAGCGGTTCCCAAAGAGCTTTAGAACAAGGCATAGTTTTCCTTGCTGGCTCTTTGGGCATGGGACCCATCTCCAGCCATATGGCCATTTTTGTGCCTGGCGCGGCGCCAAGTGGGAAAGGGTGGCTTTGAGGCTGAAGGCAGCAGGAAAGCCTGCAGCCCCCAGGTCTGTGGGGCTACGCAAGCGGTTCCCAAAGAGCTTTAGAACAAGGCATAGTTTTCCCTGCTGGCTCTTTGGGCGGGGGACCCATCTCCAGCCATATGGCCATTTTTGTGCCTGGCGCGGCGCCAAGTGGGAAAGGGTGGCTTTGAGGCTGAAGGCAGCAGCAAAGCCCGCAGCCCCCAGGTCTGTGGGGCCAAGCAAGCGGTTCCCAAAGAGCTTTAGAACAAGGCATAGTTTTCCTTGCTGGCTCTTTGGGCATGGGACCCATCTCCAGCCATATGGCCATTTTTGTGCCTGATGCGACGCCAAGTGGGAAAGGGTGGCTTTGAGGCTGAAGGCAGCAGCAAAGCCCGCAGCCCCCAGGTCTGTGGGGCTACGCAAGCGGTTCCCAAAGAGCTTTAGAACAAGGCATAGTTTTCCCTGCTGGCTCTTTGGGCGGGGGACCCATCTCCAGCCATATGGCCATTTTTGTGCCTGGCGCGGCGCCAAGTGGGAAAGGGTGGCTTTGAGGCTGAAGGCAGCAGCAAAGCCCGCAGCCCCCAGGTCTGTGGGGCTACGCAAGCGGTTCCCAAAGAGCTTTAGAACAAGGCATAGTTTTCCCTGCTGGCTCTTTGGGCAGGGGACCCATCTCCAGCCGTATGGCCATTTTTGTGCCTGGCGCAGCGCCAAGTGGGAAAGGGTGGCTTTGAGGCTGAAGGCAGCAGCAAAGCCTGCAGCCCCAGGTCTGTGGGGCTACGCAAGCGGTTCCCAAAGAGCTTTAGAACAAGGCATAGTTTTCCCTGCTGGCTCTTTGGGTGGGGGACCCATCTCCAGCCGTATGGCCATTTTTGTGCCTGATGCGGCGCCAAGTGGGAAAGGGTGGTTTTGAGGCTGAAGGCAGCAGGAAAGCCCGCAGCCCCCAGGTCTGTGGGGCTACGCAAGCGGTTCCCAAAGAGCTTTAGAACAAGGCATAGTTTTCCCTGCTGGCTCTTTGGGCGGGGGACCCATCTCCAGCCATATGGCCATTTTTATGCCTGGGGCGGCGCCAAGTGGGAAAGGGTGGCTTTGAGGCTGAAGGCAGCAGGAAAGCCCGCAGCCCCCAGGTCTGTGGGGCTACGCAAGCGGTTCCCAAAGAGCTTTAGAACAAGGCATAGTTTTCCCGGCTTGTTCTTTGGGCGGGGGACCCATCTGCAGCCGTATGGCCATTTTTGGGCCTGGCGCGGCGCCAAGTGGGAAAGGGTGGTGTCGAGTCTGAAGGCAGCAGGAAAGCCCGCAGCCCCCAGGTCTGTGGGGCTACGCAAGCGGTTCCCAAAGAGCTTTAGAACAAGGCATAGTTTTCCCTGCTGGCTCTTTGGGCGGGGGACCCATGTCCAGCCATAGGCCATTTCTGTGCCTGATAGGGCGCCAAGTGGGAAAGGGTGGCTTTGAGGCTGAAGACAGCAGGAAAGCCTGCAGCCCCCAGGTCTGTGGGGCTATGCAAGCGGTTCCCAAAGAGCTTTAGAACAAGGCATAGTTTTCCCTGCTGGCTCTTTGGGCGGGGGACCCATCTCCAGCCATAGGCCATTTTTGTGCCTGGCGCGGCTCCAGGTGGGAAAGGGTGGTGTCGAGTCTGAAGGCAGCAGCAAAGCCTGCAGCCCCCAGGTCTGTGGGGCTACGCAAGCGGTTCCCAAAGAGCTTTAGAACAAGGCATAGTTTTCCCTGCTGGCTCTTTGGGCGGGGGACCCATCTCCAGCCATATGGCCATTTTTGGGCCTGGCGCGGCGCCAAGTGGGAAAGGGTGGCTTTGAGGCTGAAGGCAGCAGCAAAGCCCGCAGCCCCCAGGTCTGTGGGGCTACGCAAGCGGTTCCCAAAGAGCTTTAGAACAAGGCATAGTTTTCCCTGCTGGCTCTTTGGGCGGGGGACCCATCTCCAGCCGTATGGCCATTTTTGTGCCTGGCGCAGCGCCAAGTGGGAAAGGGTGGCTTTGAGGCTGAAGGCAGCAGCAAAGCCTGCAGCCCCAGGTCTGTGGGGCTACGCAAGCGGTTCCCAAAGAGCTTTAGAACAAGGCCTAGTTTTCCCTGCTGGCTCTTTGGGCGGGGGACCCATCTCCAGCCGTATGGCCATTTTTGTGCCTGGCGCGGCGCCAAGTGGGAAAGGGTGGCTTTGAGGCTGAAGGCAGCAGGAAAGCCTGCAGCCCCCAGGTCTGTGGGGCTACGCAAGCGGTTCCCAAAGAGCTTTAGAACAAGGCATAGTTTTCCCTGCTGGCTCTTTGGGCGGGGGACCCATCTCCAGCCATATGGCCATTTTTGGGCCTGGCGCGGCGCCAAGTGGGAAAGGGTGGCTTTGAGGCTGAAGGCAGCAGCAAAGCCCGCAGCCCCCAGGTCTGTGGGGCTACGCAAGCGGTTCCCAAAGAGCTTTAGAACAAGGCATAGTTTTCCCTGCTGGCTCTTTGGGTGGGAGACCCATCTCCAGCCGTATGGCCATTTTTGTGCCTGGCCAGGCGCCAAGTGGGAAAGGGTGTTTTTGAGGCTGAAGGCAGCAGGAAAGCCCGCAGCCCCCAGGTCTGTGGGGCTACGCAAGCGGTTCCCAAAGAGCTTTAGAACAAGGCATAGTTTTCCCTGCTGGCTCTTTGGGTGGGGGACCCATCTCCAGCCGTATGGCCATTTTTGTGCCTGGCGCAGCGCCAAGTGGGAAAGGGTGGCTTTGAGGCTGAAGGCAGCAGGAAAGCCTGCAGCCCCAGGTCTGTGGGGCTACGCAAGCGGTTCCCAAAGAGCTTTAGAACAAGGCATAGTTTTCCCTGCTGGCTCTTTGGGCGGGGGACCCATCTCCAGCCGTATGGCCATTTTTGTGCCTGGCGCGGCGCCAAGTGGGAAAGGGTGGCTTTGAGGCTGAAGGCAGCAGCAAAGCCTGCAGCCCCCAGGTCTGTGCGGCTACGCAAGCGGTTCCCAAAGAGCTTTAGAACAAGGCATATTTTTCCCTGCTGGCTCTTTTGGCAGGGGACCCATCTGCAGCCGTATGGCCATTTTTGGGCCTGGCGCGGCGCCAAGTGGGAAAGGGTGGTTTTGAGGCTGAAGGCAGCAGGAAAGCCCGCAGCCCCCAGGTCTGTGGGGCTACGCAAGCGGTTCCCAAAGAGCTTTAGAACAAGGCATAGTTTTCCCTGCTGGCTCTTTGGGCGGGGGACCCATCTCCAGCCGTAGGCCATTTTTATGCCTGGGGCGGCGCCAAGTGGGAAAGGGTGGCTTTGAGGCTGAAGGCAGCAGGAAAGCCCGCAGCCCCCAGGTCTGTGGGGCTACGCAAGCGGTTCCCAAAGAGCTTTAGAACAAGGCATAGTTTTCCCGGCTTGTTCTTTGGGCGGGGGACCCATCTGCAGCCGTATGGCCATTTTTGGGCCTGGCGCGGCGCCAAGTGGGAAAGGGTGGTGTCGAGTCTGAAGGCAGCAGGAAAGCCCGCAGCCCCCAGGTCTGTGGGGCTACGCAAGCGGTTCCCAAAGAGCTTTAGAACAAGGCATAGTTTTCCCTGCTGGCTCTTTGGGCGGGGGACCCATGTCCAGCCATAGGCCATTTCTGTGCCTGATAGGGCGCCAAGTGGGAAAGGGTGGCTTTGAGGCTGAAGACAGCAGGAAAGCCTGCAGCCCCCAGGTCTGTGGGGCTATGCAAGCGGTTCCCAAAGAGCTTTAGAACAAGGCATAGTTTTCCCTGCTGGCTCTTTGGGCGGGGGACCCATCTCCAGCCATAGGCCATTTTTGTGCCTGGCGCGGCGCCAGGTGGGAAAGGGTGGTGTCGAGTCTGAAGGCAGCAGCAAAGCCTGCAGCCCCCAGGTCTGTGGGGCTACGCAAGCGGTTCCCAAAGAGCTTTAGAACAAGGCATAGTTTTCCCTGCTGGCTCTTTGGGTGGGGGACCCATCTCCAGCCATATGGCCATTTTTGGGCCTGGCGCGGCGCCAAGTGGGAAAGGGTGGCTTTGAGGCTGAAGGCAGCAGCAAAGCCCGCAGCCCCCAGGTCTGTGGGGCTACGCAAGCGGTTCCCAAAGAGCTTTAGAACAAGGCATAGTTTTCCCTGCTGGCTCTTTGGGCGGGGGACCCATCTCCAGCCGTATGGCCATTTTTGTGCCTGGCGCAGCGCCAAGTGGGAAAGGGTGGCTTTGAGGCTGAAGGCAGCAGCAAAGCCTGCGGCCCCAGGTCTGTGGGGCTACGCAAGCGGTTCCCAAAGAGCTTTAGAACAAGGCCTAGTTTTCCCTGCTGGCTCTTTGGGCGGGGGACCCATCTCCAGCCGTATGGCCATTTTTGTGCCTGGCGCGGCGCCAAGTGGGAAAGGGTGGCTTTGAGGCTGAAGGCAGCAGGAAAGCCTGCAGCCCCCAGGTCTGTGGGGCTACGCAAGCGGTTCCCAAAGAGCTTTAGAACAAGGCATAGTTTTCCCTGCTGGCTCTTTGGGCGGGGGACCCATCTCCAGCCATATGGCCATTTTTGGGCCTGGCGCGGCGCCAAGTGGGAAAGGGTGGCTTTGAGGCTGAAGGCAGCAGCAAAGCCCGCAGCCCCCAGGTCTGTGGGGCTACGCAAGCGGTTCCCAAAGAGCTTTAGAACAAGGCATAGTTTTCCCTGCTGGCTCTTTGGGCGGGGGACCCATCTCCAGCCGTAAGGCCATTTTTGTGCCTGGCCAGGCGCCAAGTGGGAAAGGGTGTTTTTGAGGCTGAAGGCAGCAGGAAAGCCTGCAGCCCCCAGGTCTGTGGGGCTACGCAAGCGGTTCCCAAAGAGCTTTAGAACAAGGCATAGTTTTCCCTGCTGGCTCTTTGGGTGGGGGACCCATCTCCAGCCGTATGGCCATTTTTGTGCCTGGCGCAGCGCCAAGTGGGAAAGGGTGGCTTTGAGGCTGAAGGCAGCAGCAAAGCCTGCAGCCCCAGGTCTGTGGGGCTACGCAAGCGGTTCCCAAAGAGCTTTAGAACAAGGCCTAGTTTTCCCTGCTGGCTCTTTGGGCGGGGGACCCATCTCCAGCCGTATGGCCATTTTTGTGCCTGGCGCGGCGCCAAGTGGGAAAGGGTGGCTTTGAGGCTGAAGGCAGCAGCAAAGCCTGCAGCCCCCAGGTCTGTGCGGCTACGCAAGCGGTTCCCAAAGAGCTTTAGAACAAGGCTTATTTTTCCCTGCTGGCTCTTTGGGCGGGGGACCCATCTGCAGCCGTATGGCCATTTTTGTACCTGGCGCGGCGCCAAGTGGGAAAGGGTGGTTTTGAGGCTGAAGGCAGCAGCAAAGCCCGCAGCCCCCAGGTCTGTGGGGCTACGCAAGCGGTTCCCAAAGAGCTTTAGAACAAGGCATAGTTTTCCCTGCTGGCTCTTTGGGCGGGGGACCCATCTCCAGCCGTATGGCCATTTTTGAGCCTTTCGCGGCGCCAAGTGGGAAAGGGTGGTTTTGAGGCTGAAGGCAGCAGCAAAGCCCGCAGCCCCCAGGTCTGTGGGGCTACGCAAGCGGTTCCCAAAGAGCTTTAGAACAAGGCATAGTTTTCCTTGCTGGCTCTTTGGGCATGGGACCCATCTCCAGCCATATGGCCATTTTTGTGCCTGGCGCGGCGCCAAGTGGGAAAGGGTGGCTTTGAGGCTGAAGGCAGCAGGAAAGCCTGCAGCCCCCAGGTCTGTGGGGCTACGCAAGCGGTTCCCAAAGAGCTTTAGAACAAGGCATAGTTTTCCCTGCTGGCTCTTTGGGCGGGGGACCCATCTCCAGCCATATGGCCATTTTTGTGCCTGGCGCGGCGCCAAGTGGGAAAGGGTGGCTTTGAGGCTGAAGGCAGCAGCAAAGCCCGCAGCCCCCAGGTCTGTGGGGCCAAGCAAGCGGTTCCCAAAGAGCTTTAGAACAAGGCATAGTTTTCCTTGCTGGCTCTTTGGGCATGGGACCCATCTCCAGCCATATGGCCATTTTTGTGCCTGATGCGGCGCCAAGTGGGAAAGGGTGGCTTTGAGGCTGAAGGCAGCAGCAAAGCCTGCAGCCCCCAGGTCTGTGGGGCTACGCAAGCGGTTCCCAAAGAGCTTTAGAACAAGGCATAGTTTTCCCTGCTGGCTCTTTGGGCGGGGGACCCATCTCCAGCCATATGGCCATTTTTGTGCCTGGCGCGGCGCCAAGTGGGAAAGGGTGGCTTTGAGGCTGAAGGCAGCAGCAAAGCCCGCAGCCCCCAGGTCTGTGGGGCTACGCAAGCGGTTCCCAAAGAGCTTTAGAACAAGGCATAGTTTTCCCTGCTGGTTCTTTGGGCGGGGGACCCATCTCCAGCCGTATGGCCATTTTTGTGCCTGGCGCAGCGCCAAGTGGGAAAGGGTGGCTTTGAGGCTGAAGGCAGCAGGAAAGCCCGCAGCCCCCAGGTCTGTGGGGCTACGCAAGCGGTTCCCAAAGAGCTTTAGAACAAGGCATAGTTTTCCCGGCTTGTTCTTTGGGCGGGGGACCCATCTGCAGCCGTATGGCCATTTTTGGGCCTGGCGCGGCGCCAAGTGGGAAAGGGTGGTGTCGAGTCTGAAGGCAGCAGGAAAGCCCGCAGCCCCCAGGTCTGTGGGGCTACGCAAGCGGTTCCCAAAGAGCTTTAGAACAAGGCATAGTTTTCCCTGCTGGCTCTTTGGGCGGGGGACCCATCTCCAGCCATAGGCCATTTCTGTGCCTGATAGGGCGCCAAGTGGGAAAGGGTGGCTTTGAGGCTGAAGACAGCAGGAAAGCCTGCAGCCCCCAGGTCTGTGGGGCTATGCAAGCGGTTCCCAAAGAGCTTTAGAACAAGGCATAGTTTTCCCTGCTGGCTCTTTGGGCGGGGGACCCATCTCCAGCCATAGGCCATTTTTGTGCCTGGCGCGGCGCCAGGTGGGAAAGGGTGGTGTCGAGTCTGAAGGCAGCAGCAAAGCCTGCAGCCCCCAGGTCTGTGGGGCCAAGCAAGCGGTTCGCAAAGAGCTTTAGAACAAGGCATAGTTTTCCCTGCTGGCTCTTTGGGCGGGGGACCCATCTCCCGCCATAGGCCATTTTTGTGCCTGGCGCGACGCCCAGTGGGAAAGGGTGGCTTTGAGGCTGAAGGCAGCAGCAAAGCCTGCAGCCCCCAGGTCTGTGCGGCTACGCAAGCGGTTCCCAAAGAGCTTTAGAACAAGGCATAGTTTTCCCTGCTGGCTCTTTGGGCGAGGGACACATCTCCAGCCGTATGGCCATTTTTGTGCGTGGCCAGGGGCCAAGTGGGAAAGGGTGGTGTCGAGGCTGAAGGCAGCAGGAAGGCCCACAGCCCCCAGGTCTGTGGGGCTATGCAAGCGGTTCCCAAAGAGCTTTAGAAGAAGGCATAATTTTCCCTGCTGGCTCTTTCGGCATGGGACCCATCTCCAGCCATAGACCATTTTTGTGCCTACCGCGGCGCCAAGTGGGAAAGGGTGGCTTTGAGGCTTAATGCAGCAGCAAAGCCTGCAGCCCCCAGGTCTGTGGGGCTACGCAAGCGGTTCCCAAAGAGCTTTAGAACAAGGCATAGTTTTCCTTGCTGGGTCTTTGGGCATGGGACCCATCTCCAGCCATAGGCCATTTTTGTGCCTGATGCGGCGCCAAGTGGGAAAGGGTGGCTTTGAGGCTGAAGGCAGCAGGAAAGCCTGCAGCCCCCAGGTCTGTGGGGCTACGCAAGCGGTTCCCAAAGAGCTTTAGAACAAGGCATAGTTTTCCCTGCTGGCTCTTTGGGCGGGGGACCCATCTCCAGCCATATGGCCATTTTTGGGCCTGGCGCGGCGCCAAGTGGGAAAGGGTGGCTTTGAGGCTGAAGGCAGCAGCAAAGCCCGCAGCCCCCAGGTCTGTGGGGCTACGCAAGCGGTTCCCAAAGAGCTTTAGAACAAGGCATAGTTTTCCCTGCTGGCTCTTTGGGCGGGGGACCCATCTCCAGCCGTAAGGCCATTTTTGTGCCTGGCCAGGCGCCAAGTGGGAAAGGGTGTTTTTGAGGCTGAAGGCAGCAGGAAAGCCCGCAGCCCCCAGGTCTGTGGGGCTACGCAAGCGGTTCCCAAAGAGCTTTAGAACAAGGCATAGTTTTCCCTGCTGGCTCTTTGGGTGGGGGACCCATCTCCAGCCGTATGGCCATTTTTGTGCCTGGCGCAGCGCCAAGTGGGAAAGGGTGGTTTTGAGGCTGAAGGCAGCAGCAAAGCCTGCAGCCCCAGGTCTGTGGGGCTACGCAAGCGGTTCCCAAAGAGCTTTAGAACAAGGCCTAGTTTTCCCTGCTGGCTCTTTGGGCGGGGGACCCATCTCCAGCCGTATGGCCATTTTTGTGCCTGGCGCGGCGCCAAGTGGGAAAGGGTGGCTTTGAGGCTGAAGGCAGCAGCAAAGCCTGCAGCCCCCAGGTCTGTGCGGCTACGCAAGCGGTTCCCAAAGAGCTTTAGAACAAGGCTTATTTTTCCCTGCTGGCTCTTTGGGCGGGGGACCCATCTGCAGCCGTATGGCCATTTTTGGGCCTGGCGCGGCGCCAAGTGGGAAAGGGTGGTTTTGAGGCTGAAGGCAGCAGCAAAGCCCGCAGCCCCCAGGTCTGTGGGGCCAAGCAAGCGGTTCCCAAAGAGCTTTAGAACAAGGCATAGTTTTCCCTGCTGGCTCTTTGGGCGGGGGACCCATCTCCAGCCGTATGGCCATTTTTGAGCCTTTCGCGGCGCCAAGTGGGAAAGGGTGGTTTTGAGGCTGAAGGCAGCAGCAAAGCCCGCAGCCCCCAGGTCTGTGGGGCTACGCAAGCGGTTCCCAAAGAGCTTTAGAACAAGGCATAGTTTTCCTTGCTGGCTCTTTGGGCATGGGACCCATCTCCAGCCATATGGCCATTTTTGTGCCTGGCGCGGCGCCAAGTGGGAAAGGGTGGCTTTGAGGCTGAAGGCAGCAGGAAAGCCTGCAGCCCCCAGGTCTGTGGGGCTACGCAAGCGGTTCCCAAAGAGCTTTAGAACAAGGCATAGTTTTCCCTGCTGGCTCTTTGGGCGGGGGACCCATCTCCAGCCATATGGCCATTTTTGTGCCTGGCGCGGCGCCAAGTGGGAAAGGGTGGCTTTGAGGCTGAAGGCAGCAGCAAAGCCCGCAGCCCCCAGGTCTGTGGGGCCAAGCAAGCGGTTCCCAAAGAGCTTTAGAACAAGGCATAGTTTTCCTTGCTGGCTCTTTGGGCATGGGACCCATCTCCAGCCATATGGCCATTTTTGTGCCTGATGCGGCGCCAAGTGGGAAAGGGTGGCTTTGAGGCTGAAGGCAGCAGCAAAGCCTGCAGCCCCCAGGTCTGTGGGGCTACGCAAGCGGTTCCCAAAGAGCTTTAGAACAAGGCATAGTTTTCCCTGCTGGCTCTTTGGGCGGGGGACCCATCTCCAGCCATATGGCCATTTTTGTGCCTGGCGCGGCGCCAAGTGGGAAAGGGTGGCTTTGAGGCTGAAGGCAGCAGCAAAGCCCGCAGCCCCCAGGTCTGTGGGGCTACGCAAGCGGTTCCCAAAGAGCTTTAGAACAAGGCATAGTTTTCCCTGCTGGCTCTTAGGGCGGGGGACCCATGTCCAGCCGTATGGCCATTTTTGTGCCTGACGCAGCGCCAAGTGGGAAAGGGTGGCTTTGAGGCTGAAGGCAGCAGGAAAGCCCGCAGCCCCCAGGTCTGTGGGGCTACGCAAGCGGTTCCCAAAGAGCTTTAGAACAAGGCATAGTTTTCCCGGCTTGTTCTTTGGGCGGGGGACCCATCTGCAGCCGTATGGCCATTTTTGGGCCTGGTGCGGCGCCAAGTGGGAAAGGGTGGTGTCGAGTCTGAAGGCAGCAGGAAAGCCCGCAGCCCCCAGGTCTGTGGGGCTACGCAAGCGGTTCCCAAAGAGCTTTAGAACAAGGCATAGTTTTCCCTGCTGGCTCTTTGGGCGGGGGACCCATGTCCAGCCATAGGCCATTTCTGTGCCTGATAGGGCGCCAAGTGGGAAAGGGTGGCTTTGAGGCTGAAGACAGCAGGAAAGCCTGCAGCCCCCAGGTCTGTGGGGCTATGCAAGCGGTTCCCAAAGAGCTTTAGAACAAGGCATAGTTTTCCCTGCTGGCTCTTTGGGCGGGGGACCCATCTCCAGCCATAGGCCATTTTTGTGCCTGGCGCGGCGCCAGGTGGGAAAGGGTGGTGTCGAGTCTGAAGGCAGCAGCAAAGCCTGCAGCCCCCAGGTCTGTGGGGCCAAGCAAGCGGTTCGCAAAGAGCTTTAGAACAAGGCATAGTTTTCCCTGCTGGCTCTTTGGGCGGGGGACCCATCTCCCGCCATAGGCCATTTTTGTGCCTGGCGCGACGCCCAGTGGGAAAGGGTGGCTTTGAGGCTGAAGGCAGCAGCAAAGCCTGCAGCCCCCAGGTCTGTGCGGCTACGCAAGCGGTTCCCAAAGAGCTTTAGAACAAGGCATAGTTTTCCCTGCTGGCTCTTTGGGCGAGGGACACATCTCCAGCCGTATGGCCATTTTTGTGCGTGGCCAGGGGCCAAGTGGGAAAGGGTGGTGTCGAGGCTGAAGGCAGCAGGAAGGCCCACAGCCCCCAGGTCTGTGGGGCTATGCAAGCGGTTCCCAAAGAGCTTTAGAAGAAGGCATAATTTTCCCTGCTGGCTCTTTCGGCATGGGACCCATCTCCAGCCATAGACCATTTTTGTGCCTACCGCGGCGCCAAGTGGGAAAGGGTGGCTTTGAGGCTTAATGCAGCAGCAAAGCCTGCAGCCCCCAGGTCTGTGGGGCTACGCAAGCGGTTCCCAAAGAGCTTTAGAACAAGGCATAGTTTTCCTTGCTGGGTCTTTGGGCATGGGACCCATCTCCAGCCATAGGCCATTTTTGTGCCTGATGCGGCGCCAAGTGGGAAAGGGTGGCTTTGAGGCTGAAGGCAGCAGCAAAGCCTGCAGCCCCCAGGTCTGTGGGGCTATGGAAGCGGTTCCCAAAGTGCTTTAGAACAAGGCATAGTTTTCCCTGCTGGCTCTTTGGGCATGGGACCCATCTCGAGCCGTATGGCCATTTTTGTGCCTGGTGCGGCGCCAAGTGGGAAAGGGTGGCTTTGAGGCTGAAGGCAGCAGGAAAGCCCACACCCCCCAGGTCTGTGGGGCTACGCAAGCGGTTCCCAAAGAGCTTTAGAACAAGGCATAGTTTTCCATGCTGGCTCTTTGGGCGGGGGACCCATCTCCAGCCGTATGGCCATTTTTGTGCCTGGCGCGGCGCCAAGTGGGAAAGGGTGGCTTTGAGGCTGAAGGCAGCAGGAAAGCCCGCAGTCCCCAGGTCTGTGGGGCTACGCAAGCGGTTCACAAAGAGCTTTAGAACAAGGCATAGTTTTCCCTGCTGGCTCTTTGGGCGGGGGACCCATCTCCAGCCATATGGCCATTTTTGTACCTGGCGCAGCGCCAAGTGGGAAAGGGTGGCTTTGAGGCTGAAGGCAGCAGCAAAGCCTGCAGCCCCCAGGTCTGTGGGGCTACGCAAGCGGTTCCCAAAGAGCTTTAGAACAAGGCATAGTTTTCCCTGCTGGCTCCTTGGGCGGGGGACCCATCTCCAGTCGTATGGCTATTTTTATGCCTGGCGCGGTGCGTAGTGGGAAAGGGTGGTGTCGAGGCTGAAGGCAGCAGGAAAGCCCGCAGCCCCCAGGTCTGTGGGGCCAAGCAAGCGGTTCCCAAAGAGCTTTAGAACAAGGCATAGTTTTCCCTGCTGGCTCTTTGGGCGGGGGACCCATCTCCAGCCGTATGGCCATTTTTGAGCCTTTCGCGGCGCCAAGTGGGAAAGGGTGGTTTTGAGGCTGAAGGCAGCAGCAAAGCCCGCAGCCCCCAGGTCTGTGGGGCTACGCAAGCGGTTCCCAAAGAGCTTTAGAACAAGGCATAGTTTTCCTTGCTGGCTCTTTGGGCATGGGACCCATCTCCAGCCATATGGCCATTTTTGTGCCTGGCGCGGCGCCAAGTGGGAAAGGGTGGCTTTGAGGCTGAAGGCAGCAGGAAAGCCTGCAGCCCCCAGGTCTGTGGGGCTACGCAAGCGGTTCCCAAAGAGCTTTAGAACAAGGCATAGTTTTCCCTGCTGGCTCTTTGGGCGGGGGACCCATCTCCAGCCATATGGCCATTTTTGTGCCTGGCGCGGCGCCAAGTGGGAAAGGGTGGCTTTGAGGCTGAAGGCAGCAGCAAAGCCCGCAGCCCCCAGGTCTGTGGGGCCAAGCAAGCGGTTCCCAAAGAGCTTTAGAACAAGGCATAGTTTTCCTTGCTGGCTCTTTGGGCATGGGACCCATCTCCAGCCATATGGCCATTTTTGTGCCTGATGCGGCGCCAAGTGGGAAAGGGTGGCTTTGAGGCTGAAGGCAGCAGCAAAGCCTGCAGCCCCCAGGTCTGTGGGGCTACGCAAGCGGTTCCCAAAGAGCTTTAGAACAAGGCATAGTTTTCCCTGCTGGCTCTTTGGGCGGGGGACCCATCTCCAGCCATATGGCCATTTTTGTGCCTGGCGCGGCGCCAAGTGGGAAAGGGTGGCTTTGAGGCTGAAGGCAGCAGCAAAGCCCGCAGCCCCCAGGTCTGTGGGGCTACGCAAGCGGTTCCCAAAGAGCTTTAGAACAAGGCATAGTTTTCCCTGCTGGCTCTTTGGGCGGGGGACCCATGTCCAGCCGTATGGCCATTTTTGTGCCTGGCGCAGCGCCAAGTGGGAAAGGGTGGCTTTGAGGCTGAAGGCAGCAGGAAAGCCCGCAGCCCCCAGGTCTGTGGGGCTACGCAAGCGGTTCCCAAAGAGCTTTAGAACAAGGCATAGTTTTCCCGGCTTGTTCTTTGGGCGGGGGACCCATCTGCAGCCGTATGGCCATTTTTGGGCCTGGTGCGGCGCCAAGTGGGAAAGGGTGGTGTCGAGTCTGAAGGCAGCAGGAAAGCCCGCAGCCCCCAGGTCTGTGGGGCTACGCAAGCGGTTCCCAAAGAGCTTTAGAACAAGGCATAGTTTTCCCTGCTGGCTCTTTGGGCGGGGGACCCATGTCCAGCCATAGGCCATTTCTGTGCCTGATAGGGCGCCAAGTGGGAAAGGGTGGCTTTGAGGCTGAAGACAGCAGGAAAGCCTGCAGCCCCCAGGTCTGTGGGGCTATGCAAGCGGTTCCCAAAGAGCTTTAGAACAAGGCATAGTTTTCCCTGCTGGCTCTTTGGGCGGGGGACCCATCTCCAGCCATAGGCCATTTTTGTGCCTGGCGCGGCGCCAGGTGGGAAAGGGTGGTGTCGAGTCTGAAGGCAGCAGCAAAGCCTGCAGCCCCCAGGTCTGTGGGGCCAAGCAAGCGGTTCGCAAAGAGCTTTAGAACAAGGCATAGTTTTCCCTGCTGGCTCTTTGGGCGGGGGACCCATCTCCCGCCATAGGCCATTTTTGTGCCTGGCGCGACGCCCAGTGGGAAAGGGTGGCTTTGAGGCTGAAGGCAGCAGCAAAGCCTGCAGCCCCCAGGTCTGTGCGGCTACGCAAGCGGTTCCCAAAGAGCTTTAGAACAAGGCATAGTTTTCCCTGCTGGCTCTTTGGGCGAGGGACACATCTCCAGCCGTATGGCCATTTTTGTGCGTGGCCAGGGGCCAAGTGGGAAAGGGTGGTGTCGAGGCTGAAGGCAGCAGGAAGGCCCACAGCCCCCAGGTCTGTGGGGCTATGCAAGCGGTTCCCAAAGAGCTTTAGAAGAAGGCATAATTTTCCCTGCTGGCTCTTTCGGCATGGGACCCATCTCCAGCCATAGACCATTTTTGTGCCTACCGCGGCGCCAAGTGGGAAAGGGTGGCTTTGAGGCTTAATGCAGCAGCAAAGCCTGCAGCCCCCAGGTCTGTGGGGCTACGCAAGCGGTTCCCAAAGAGCTTTAGAACAAGGCATAGTTTTCCTTGCTGGGTCTTTGGGCATGGGACCCATCTCCAGCCATAGGCCATTTTTGTGCCTGATGCGGCGCCAAGTGGGAAAGGGTGGCTTTGAGGCTGAAGGCAGCAGCAAAGCCTGCAGCCCCCAGGTCTGTGGGGCTATGGAAGCGGTTCCCAAAGTGCTTTAGAACAAGGCATAGTTTTCCCTGCTGGCTCTTTGGGCATGGGACCCATCTCGAGCCGTATGGCCATTTTTGTGCCTGGTGCGGCGCCAAGTGGGAAAGGGTGGCTTTGAGGCTGAAGGCAGCAGGAAAGCCCACACCCCCCAGGTCTGTGGGGCTACGCAAGCGGTTCCCAAAGAGCTTTAGAACAAGGCATAGTTTTCCATGCTGGCTCTTTGGGCGGGGGACCCATCTCCAGCCGTATGGCCATTTTTGTGCCTGGCGCGGCGCCAAGTGGGAAAGGGTGGCTTTGAGGCTGAAGGCAGCAGGAAAGCCCGCAGCCCCCAGGTCTGTGGGGCTACGCAAGCGGTTCACAAAGAGCTTTAGAACAAGGCATAGTTTTCCCTGCTGGCTCTTTGGGCGGGGGACCCATCTCCAGCCATATGGCCATTTTTGTACCTGGCGCAGCGCCAAGTGGGAAAGGGTGGCTTTGAGGCTGAAGGCAGCAGCAAAGCCTGCAGCCCCCAGGTCTGTGGGGCTACGCAAGCGGTTCCCAAAGAGCTTTAGAACAAGGCATAGTTTTCCCTGCTGGCTCCTTGGGCGGGGGACCCATCTCCAGTCGTATGGCTATTTTTATGCCTGGCGCGGTGCGTAGTGGGAAAGGGTGGTGTCGAGGCTGAAGGCAGCAGGAAAGCCCGCAGCCCCCAGGTCTGTGGGGCTACGCAAGCGGTTCCCAAAGAGCTTTAGAACAAGGCATAGTTTTCCCTGCTGGCTCTTTGGGCGGGGGACCCATCTCCAGTCGTATGGCCATTTTTGTGCCTGATGCGGCGCCAAGTGGGAAAGGGTGGCTTTGAGGCTGAAGGCAGCAGCAAAGCCCACAGCCCCCAGGTCTGTGGGGCTACGCAAGCGGTTCCCAAAGAGCTTTAGAACAAGGCATAGTTTTCCCTGCTGGCTCTTTGGGCGGGGGACCCATCTCCAGCCGTATGGCCATTTTTGTGCGTGGCCAGGGGCCAAGTGGGAAAGGGTGGTGTCGAGGCTGAAGGCAGGAGCAAAACCTGCAGCCCCCAGGTCTGTGGGGCTACGCAAGCGGTTCCCAAAGAGCTTTAGAACAAGGCATAGTTTTCCCTGCTGGCTCTTTGGGCGGGGGACCCATCTCCAGCCGTATGGCCATTTTTGTGCCTGGCCAGGCGCCAAGTGGGAAAGGGTGTTTTTGAGGCTGAAGGCAGCAGGAAAGCCCGCAGCCCCCAGGTCTGTGGGGCTACGCAAGCGGTTCCCAAAGAGCTTTAGAACAAGGCATAGTTTTCCCTGCTGGCTCTTTGGGTGGGGGACCCATCTCCAGCCGTATGGCCATTTTTGTGCCTGGCGCAGCGCCAAGTGGGAAAGGGTGGCTTTGAGGCTGAAGGCAGCAGCAAAGCCTGCAGCCCCAGGTCTGTGGGGCTACGCAAGCGGTTCCCAAAGAGCTTTAGAACAAGGCATAGTTTTCCCTGCTGGCTCTTTGGGCGGGGGACCCATCTCCAGCCGTATGGCCATTTTTGTGCCTGGCGCGGCGCCAAGTGGGAAAGGGTGGCTTTGAGGCTGAAGGCAGCAGCAAAGCCTGCAGCCCCCAGGTCTGTGGGGCTACGCAAGCGGTTCCCAAAGAGCTTTAGAACAAGGCATATTTTTCCCTGCTGGCTCTTTGGGCGGGGGACCCATCTGCAGCCGTATGGCCATTTTTGGGCCTGGCGCGGCGCCAAGTGGGAAAGGGTGGTTTTGAGGCTGAAGGCAGCAGCAAAGCCCGCAGCCCCCAGGTCTGTGGGGCTACGCAAGCGGTTCCCAAAGAGCTTTAGAACAAGGCATAGTTTTCCCTGCTGGCTCTTTGGGCGGGGGACCCATCTCCAGCCGTATGGCCATTTTTGAGCCTTTCGCGGCGCCAAGTGGGAAAGGGTGGTTTTGAGGCTGAAGGCAGCAGCAAAGCCCGCTGCCCCAAGGTCTGTTGGGCCAAGCAAGCGGTTCCCAAAGAGCTTTAGAACAAGGCATAGTTTTCCTTGCTGGCTCTTTGGGCATGGGACCCATCTCCAGCCATATGGCCATTTTTGTGCCTGGCGCGGCGCCAAGTGGGAAAGGGTGGCTTTGAGGCTGAAGGCAGCAGGAAAGCCTGCAGCCCCCAGGTCTGTGGGGCTACGCAAGCGGTTCCCAAAGAGCTTTAGAACAAGGCATAGTTTTCCCTGCTGGCTCTTTGTGCGGGGGACCCATCTCCAGCCATATGGCCATTTTTGTGCCTGGCGCGGCGCCAAGTGGGAAAGGGTGGCTTTGAGGCTGAAGGCAGCAGCAAAGCCCGCAGCCCCCAGGTCTGTGGGGCCAAGCAAGCGGTTCCCAAAGAGCTTTAGAACAAGGCATAGTTTTCCTTGCTGGCTCTTTGGGCATGGGACCCATCTCCAGCCATATGGCCATTTTTGTGCCTGATGCGGCGCCAAGTGGGAAAGGGTGGCTTTGAGGCTGAAGGCAGCAGCAAAGCCTGCAGCCCCCAGGTCTGTGGGGCTACGCAAGCGGTTCCCAAAGAGCTTTAGAACAAGGCATAGTTTTCCCTGCTGGCTCTTTGGGCGGGGGACCCATCTCCAGCCGTATGGCCATTTTTGTGCCTGGCGCGGCGCCAAGTGGGAAAGGGTGGCTTTGAGGCTGAAGGCAGCAGCAAAGCCCGCAGCCCCCAGGTCTGTGGGGCTACGCAAGCGGTTCCCAAAGAGCTTTAGAACAAGGCATAGTTTTCCCTGCTGGCTCTTTGGGCGGGGGACCCATGTCCAGCCGTATGGCCATTTTTGTGCCTGGCGCAGCGCCAAGTGGGAAAGGGTGGCTTTGAGGCTGAAGGCAGCAGCAAAGCCTGCAGCCCCAGGTCTGTGGGGCTACGCAAGCGGTTCCCAAAGAGCTTTAGAACAAGGCATAGTTTTCCCTGCTGGCTCTTTGGGTGGGGGACCCATCTCCAGCCGTATGGCCATTTTTGTGCCTGATGCGGCGCCAAGTGGGAAAGGGTGGTTTTGAGGCTGAAGGCAGCAGGAAAGCCCGCAGCCCCCAGGTCTGTGGGGCTACGCAAGCGGTTCCCAAAGAGCTTTAGAACAAGGCATAGTTTTCCCTGCTGGCTCTTTGGGCGGGGGACCCATCTCCAGCCGTAGGCCATTTTTATGCCTGGGGCGGCGCCAAGTGGGAAAGGGTGGCTTTGAGGCTGAAGGCAGCAGGAAAGCCCGCAGCCCCCAGGTCTGTGGGGCTACGCAAGCGGTTCCCAAAGAGCTTTAGAACAAGGCATAGTTTTCCCGGCTTGTTCTTTGGGCGGGGGACCCATCTGCAGCCGTATGGCCATTTTTGGGCCTGGCGCGGCGCCAAGTGGGAAAGGGTGGTGTCGAGTCTGAAGGCAGCAGGAAAGCCCGCAGCCCCCAGGTCTGTGGGGCTACGCAAGCGGTTCCCAAAGAGCTTTAGAACAAGGCATAGTTTTCCCTGCTGGCTCTTTGGGCGGGGGACCCATGTCCAGCCATAGGCCATTTCTGTGCCTGATAGGGCGCCAAGTGGGAAAGGGTGGCTTTGAGGCTGAAGACAGCAGGAAAGCCTGCAGCCCCCAGGTCTGTGGGGCTATGCAAGCGGTTCCCAAAGAGCTTTAGAACAAGGCATAGTTTTCCCTGCTGGCTCTTTGGGCGGGGGACCCATCTCCAGCCATAGGCCATTTTTGTGCCTGGCGCGGCGCCAGGTGGGAAAGGGTGGTGTCGAGTCTGAAGGCAGCAGCAAAGCCTGCAGCCCCCAGGTCTGTGGGGCCAAGCAAGCGGTTCGCAAAGAGCTTTAGAACAAGGCATAGTTTTCCCTGCTGGCTCTTTGGGCGGGGGACCCATCTCCCGCCATAGGCCATTTTTGTGCCTGGCGCGACGCCCAGTGGGAAAGGGTGGCTTTGAGGCTGAAGGCAGCAGCAAAGCCTGCAGCCCCCAGGTCTGTGCGGCTACGCAAGCGGTTCCCAAAGAGCTTTAGAACAAGGCATAGTTTTCCCTGCTGGCTCTTTGGGCGAGGGACACATCTCCAGCCGTATGACCATTTTTGTGCGTGGCCAGGGGCCAAGTGGGAAAGGGTGGTGTCGAGGCTGAAGGCAGCAGGAAGGCCCACAGCCCCCAGGTCTGTGGGGCTATGCAAGCGGTTCCCAAAGAGCTTTAGAAGAAGGCATAATTTTCCCTGCTGGCTCTTTCGGCATGGGACCCATCTCCAGCCATAGACCATTTTTGTGCCTACCGCGGCGCCAAGTGGGAAAGGGTGGCTTTGAGGCTTAATGCAGCAGCAAAGCCTGCAGCCCCCAGGTCTGTGGGGCTACGCAAGCGGTTCCCAAAGAGCTTTAGAACAAGGCATAGTTTTCCTTGCTGGGTCTTTGGGCATGGGACCCATCTCCAGCCATAGGCCATTTTTGTGCCTGATGCGGCGCCAAGTGGGAAAGGGTGGCTTTGAGGCTGAAGGCAGCAGCAAAGCCTGCAGCCCCCAGGTCTGTGGGGCTATGGAAGCGGTTCCCAAAGTGCTTTAGAACAAGGCATAGTTTTCCCTGCTGGCTCTTTGGGCATGGGACCATCTCGAGCCGTATGGCCATTTTTGTGCCTGGTGCGGCGCCAAGTGGGAAAGGGTGGCTTTGAGGCTGAAGGCAGCAGGAAAGCCCACACCCCCCAGGTCTGTGGGGCTACGCAAGCGGTTCCCAAAGAGCTTTAGAACAAGGCATAGTTTTCCCTGCTGGCTCTTTGTGCGGGGGACCCATGTCCAGCCGTATGGCCATTTTTGTGCCTGGCGCGGCGCCAAGTGGGAAAGGGTGGTGTCGAGGCTGAAGGCAGCAGGAAAGCCTGCAGCCCCCAGGTCTGTGGGGCTACGCAAGCGGTTCCCAAAGAGCTTTAGAACAAGGCATAGTTTTCCCTGCTGGCTCTTTGTGCGGGGGACCCATCTCCAGCCATATGGCCATTTTTGTGCCTGGCGCGGCGCCAAGTGGGAAAGGGTGGCTTTGAGGCTGAAGGCAGCAGCAAAGCCCGCAGCCCCCAGGTCTGTGGGGCCAAGCAAGCGGTTCCCAAAGAGCTTTAGAACAAGGCATAGTTTTCCTTGCTGGCTCTTTGGGCGGTGGACCCATCTCCAGCCGTATGGCCATTTTTGTGCCTGGCGCGGCGCCAAGTGGGAAAGGGTGGCTTTGAGGCTGAAGGCAGCAGGAAAGCCCGCAGCCCCCAGGTCTGTGGGGCTACGCAAGCGGTTCCCAAAGAGCTTTAGAACAAGGCATAGTTTTCCCTGCTGGCTCTTTGGGCGGGGGACCCATGTCCAGCCGTATGGCCATTTTTGTGCCTGGCGCAGCGCCAAGTGGGAAAGGGTGGCTTTGAGGCTGAAGGCAGCAGCAAAGCCTGCAGCCCCAGGTCTGTGGGGCTACGCAAGCGGTTCCCAAAGAGCTTTAGAACAAGGCATAGTTTTCCCTGCTGGCTCTTTGGGTGGGGGACCCATCTCCAGCCGTATGGCCATTTTTGTGCCTGATGCGGCGCCAAGTGGGAAAGGGTGGTTTTGAGGCTGAAGGCAGCAGGAAAGCCCGCAGCCCCCAGGTCTGTGGGGCTACGCAAGCGGTTCCCAAAGAGCTTTAGAACAAGGCATAGTTTTCCCTGCTGGCTCTTTGGGCGGGGGACCCATCTCCAGCCGTAGGCCATTTTTATGCCTGGGGCGGCGCCAAGTGGGAAAGGGTGGCTTTGAGGCTGAAGGCAGCAGGAAAGCCCGCAGCCCCCAGGTCTGTGGGGCTACGCAAGCGGTTCCCAAAGAGCTTTAGAACAAGGCATAGTTTTCCCGGCTTGTTCTTTGGGCGGGGGACCCATCTGCAGCCGTATGGCCATTTTTGGGCCTGGCGCGGCGCCAAGTGGGAAAGGGTGGTGTCGAGTCTGAAGGCAGCAGGAAAGCCCGCAGCCCCCAGGTCTGTGGGGCTACGCAAGCGGTTCCCAAAGAGCTTTAGAACAAGGCATAGTTTTCCCTGCTGGCTCTTTGGGCGGGGGACCCATGTCCAGCCATAGGCCATTTCTGTGCCTGATAGGGCGCCAAGTGGGAAAGGGTGGCTTTGAGGCTGAAGACAGCAGGAAAGCCTGCAGCCCCCAGGTCTGTGGGGCTATGCAAGCGGTTCCCAAAGAGCTTTAGAACAAGGCATAGTTTTCCCTGCTGGCTCTTTGGGCGGGGGACCCATCTCCAGCCATAGGCCATTTTTGTGCCTGGCGCGGCGCCAGGTGGGAAAGGGTGGTGTCGAGTCTGAAGGCAGCAGCAAAGCCTGCAGCCCCCAGGTCTGTGGGGCCAAGCAAGCGGTTCGCAAAGAGCTTTAGAACAAGGCATAGTTTTCCCTGCTGGCTCTTTGGGCGGGGGACCCATCTCCCGCCATAGGCCATTTTTGTGCCTGGCGCGACGCCCAGTGGGAAAGGGTGGCTTTGAGGCTGAAGGCAGCAGCAAAGCCTGCAGCCCCCAGGTCTGTGGGGCTACGCAAGCGGTTCCCAAAGAGCTTTAGAACAAGGCATAGTTTTCCCTGCTGGCTCTTTGGGCGAGGGACACATCTCCAGCCGTATGGCCATTTTTGTGCGTGGCCAGGGGCCAAGTGGGAAAGGGTGGTGTCGAGGCTGAAGGCAGCAGGAAGGCCCACAGCCCCCAGGTCTGTGGGGCTATGCAAGCGGTTCCCAAAGAGCTTTAGAAGAAGGCATAATTTTCCCTGCTGGCTCTTTCGGCATGGGACCCATCTCCAGCCATAGACCATTTTTGTGCCTACCGCGGCGCCAAGTGGGAAAGGGTGGCTTTGAGGCTTAATGCAGCAGCAAAGCCTGCAGCCCCCAGGTCTGTGGGGCTACGCAAGCGGTTCCCAAAGAGCTTTAGAACAAGGCATAGTTTTCCTTGCTGGGTCTTTGGGCATGGGACCCATCTCCAGCCATAGGCCATTTTTGTGCCTGATGCGGCGCCAAGTGGGAAAGGGTGGCTTTGAGGCTGAAGGCAGCAGCAAAGCCTGCAGCCCCCAGGTCTGTGGGGCTATGGAAGCGGTTCCCAAAGTGCTTTAGAACAAGGCATAGTTTTCCCTGCTGGCTCTTTGGGCATGGGACCCATCTCGAGCCGTATGGCCATTTTTGTGCCTGGTGCGGCGCCAAGTGGGAAAGGGTGGCTTTGAGGCTGAAGGCAGCAGGAAAGCCCACACCCCCCAGGTGTGGGGCTACGCAAGCGGTTCCCAAAGAGCTTTAGAACAAGGCATAGTTTTCCCTGCTGGCTCTTTGGGCGGGGGACCCATCTCCAGCCGTATGGCCATTTTTGTGCCTGGCGCGGCGCCAAGTGGGAAAGGGTGGCTTTGAGGCTGAAGGCAGCAGGAAAGCCCGCAGCCCCCAGGTCTGTGGGGCTACGCAAGCGGTTCCCAAAGAGCTTTAGAACAAGGCATAGTTTTCCCTGCTGGCTCTTTGGGCGGGGGACCCATCTCCAGCCATATGGCCATTTTTGTACCTGGCGCAGCGCCAAGTGGGAAAGGGTGGCTTTGAGGCTGAAGGCAGCAGCAAAGCCTGCAGCCCCCAGGTCTGTGGGGCTACGCAAGCGGTTCCCAAAGAGCTTTAGAACAAGGCATAGTTTTCCCTGCTGGCTCCTTGGGCGGGGGACCCATCTCCAGCCATAGGCCATTTTTATGCCTGGGGCGGTGCCAAGTGGGAAAGGGTGGTGTCGAGTCTGAAGGCAGCAGGAAAGCCCGCAGCCCCCAGGTCTGTGGGGCTACGCAAGCGGTTCCCAAAGAGCTTTAGAACAAGGCATAGTTTTCCCTGCTGGCTCTCTGGGCGGGGGACCCATCTCCAGCCATAGACCATTTTTGTGCCTACCGCGGCGCCAAGTGGGAAAGGGTGGCTTTGAGGCTGAAGGCAGCAGCAAAGCCTGCAGCCCCCAGGTCTGTGGGGCTACGCAAGCGGTTCCCAAAGAGCTTTAGAACAAGGCATAGTTTTCCTTGCTGGCTCTTTGGGCATGCGACCCATCTCCAGCCATAGGCCATTTTTGTGCCTGATGCGGCGCCAAGTGGGAAAGGGTGGCTTTGAGGCTGAAGGCAGCAGCAAAGCCCGCAGCCCCCAGGTCTGTGGGGCTACGCAAGCGGTTCCCAAAGTGCTTTAGAACAAGGCCAGGATTTCCCTGCTGGCTCTTTGGGCGGTGGACCCATCTCCAGCCGTATGGCCATTTTTGTGCCTGGCGCGGCGCCAAGTGGGAAAGGGTGGCTTTGAGGCTGAAGGCAGCAGGAAAGCCCGCAGCCCCCAGGTCTGTGCGGCTACGCAAGCGGTTCCCAAAGAGCTTTAGAACAAGGCATAGTTTTCCCTGCTGGCTCTTTGGGCGGGGGACCCATCTCCAGCCATACGGCCATTTTTGTGCCTGGCGCAGCGCCAAGTGGGAAAGGGTGGCTTTGAGGCTGAAGGCAGCAGCAAAGCCTGCAGCCCCCAGGTCTGTGGGGCTACGCAAGCGGTTCCCAAAGAGCTTTAGAACAAGGCATAGTTTTCCCTGCTGGCTCCTTGGGCGGGGGACCCATCTCCAGTCGTATGGCTATTTTTATGCCTGGCGCGGTGCGTAGTGGGAAAGGGTGGTGTCGAGGCTGAAGGCAGCAGGAAAGCCCGCAGCCCCCAGGTCTGTGGGGCTACGCAAGCGGTTCCCAAAGAGCTTTAGAACAAGGCATAGTTTTCCCTGCTGGCTCTTTGGGCGGGGGACCCATCTCCAGCCGTATGGCCATTTTTGTGCCTGATGCGGCGCCAAGTGGGAAAGGGTGGCTTTGAGGCTGAAGGCAGCAGGAAAGCCCGCAGCCCCCAGGTCTGTGGGGCTACGCAAGCGGTTCCCAAAGAGCTTTAGAACAAGGCATAGTTTTCCCTGCTGGCTCTTTGGGCGGGGGACCCATCTCCAGCCGTATGGCCATTTTTGTGCCTGGCGCGACGCCCAGTGGGAAAGGGTGGCTTTGAGGCTGAAGGCAGCAGCAAAGCCTGCAGCCCCCAGGTCTGTGGGGCTACGCAAGCGGTTCCCAAAGAGCTTTAGAACAAGGCATAGTTTTCCCAGCTGGCTGTTAGGGCATGGGACACATTTCCAGCCATAGGCCATTTTTGTGCCTGATGCGGTGCCAAGTGGGAAAGGGTGGCTTTGAGGCTGAAGGCAGCAGGAAAGCCCGCAGACCCCAGGTCTGTGGGGCTACGCAAGCGGTTCCCAAAGAGCTTTAGAACAAGGCATAATTTTCCCTGCTGGGTCTCTGGGCGGGGGACCCATCTCCAGCCATATGGCCATTTTTGTGCCTGGCGCGGCGCCAAGTGGGAAAGGGTGCTGTCGAGGCTGAAGGCAGCAGGAAAGCCTGCAGCCCCCAGGTCTGTGCGGCTACGCAAGCGGTTCCCAAAGAGCTTTAGAACAAGGCATAGTTTTCCCTGCTGGCTCTTTGGGCGAGGGACACATCTCCAGCCGTATGGCCATTTTTGTGCGTGGCCAGGGGCCAAGTGGGAAAGGGTGGCTTTGAGGCTGAAGGCAGCAGGAAAGCCCGCAGCCCCCAGGTCTGTGGGGCTACGCAAGCGGTTCCCAAAGAGCTTTAGAACAAGGCATAGTTTTCCTTGCTGGCTCTTTGGGCGGGGGACCCATCTCCAGCCGTATGGCCATTTTTGTGCCTGGCGTGGAGCCAAGTGGGAAAGGGTGGTTTTGAGGCTGAAGACAGCAGGAAAGCCTGCAGCCCCCAGGTCTGTGGGGCTATGCAAGCGGTTCCCAAAGAGCTTTAGAACAAGGCATAATTTTCCCTGCTGGCTCTTTGGGCGGGGGACACATCTCCAGCCGTATGGCCATTTTTGTGCCTGGCGCGTCGCCAAGTGGGAAAGGGTGGCTTTGAGGCTGAAGGCAGCAGCAAAGCCTGCAGCCCTAAGGTCTGTGGGGCTACGCAAGCGGTTCCCAAAGAGCTTTAGAACAAGGCATATTTTCACCGCTGGCTCTTTGGGCATGGGACCCATCTCCAGCCGTATGGCCATTTTTGTGCCTGATGCGGCGCCAAGTGGGAAAGGGTGGTGTCGAGTCTGAAGGCAGCAGCAAAGCCTGCAGCCCCCAGGTCTGTGGGGCCAAGCAAGCGGTTCCCAAAGAGCTTTAGAACAAGGCATAGTTTTCCCTGCTGGCTCTTTGGGCATGGGACCCATCTCCAGCCATAGGCCATTTTTGTGCCTGGCGCGACGCCAAGTGGGAAAGGGTGGCTTTGAGGCTGAAGGCAGCAGGAAAGCCTGCAGCCCCCAGGTCTGTGGGGCTACGCAAGCGGTTCCCAAAGAGCTTTAGAACAAGGCATAATTTTCCCTGCTGGCTCTTTGGGCGGGGGACCAATCTCCAGCCATAGGCCATTTTTGTGCCTGATGCGGCGCCAAGTGGGAAAGGGTGGCTTTGAGGCTTAAGGCAGCAGCAAAGCCTGCAGCCCCCAGGTCTGTGGGGCTACGCAAGCGGTTCCCAAAGAGCTTTAGAACAAGGCATAGTTTTCCCTGCTGGCTCTTTGGGCGGGGGACCCATCTCCAGCCGTATGGCCATTTTTGTGCCTGGCCCGGCGCCAAGTGGGAAAGGGTGGCTTTGAGGCTGAAGGCAGCAGGAAAGCCCGCAGCCCCCAGGTCTGTGGGGCTACGCAAGCGGTTCCCAAAGAGCTTTAGAACAAGGCATAGTTTTCCCTGCTGGGTCTTTCGGCATGGGACCCATCTCCAGCCGTATGGCCATTTTTGTGCCTGATAGGACGCCAAGTGGGAAAGGGTGGCTTTGAGGCTGAAGACAGCAGGAAAGCCTGCAGCCCCCAGGTCTGTGGGGCTACGCAAGCGGTTCCCAAAGAGCTTTAGAACAAGGCATAGTTTTCCCTGATGGCTCTTTGGGCGGGGGACCCATCTCCAGCCGTATGGCCATTTTTGTGCATGGCCAGGGGCCAAGTGGGAAAGGGTGGTGTCGAGGCTGAAGGCAGCAGGAAGGCCCACAGCCCCCAGGTCTGTGGGGCTACGCAAGTGGTTCCCAAAGAGCTTTAGAACAAGGCATAGTTTTCCCAGCTGGCTCTTAGGGCATGGGACCCATCTCCAGCCATACGCCATTTTTGTGCCTAGCGCGACGCCAAGTGGGAAAGGGTGGTTTTGAGGCTGAAGGCAGCAGCAAAGCCTGCAGCCCCCAGGTCTGTGGGGCTACACAAGCGGTTCCCAAAGAGCTTTAGAACAAGGCACAGTTTTCCTTGCTGGCTCTTTTGGCATGGGACCCATCTCCAGCCATAGGCCATTTTAGTGCCTGATGCGGCGCCAAGTGGGAAAGGGTGGCTTTGAGGCTGAAGGTAGCAGGAAAGCCTGCAGCCCCCAGGTCTGTGGGGCTACGCAAGCGGTTCCCAAAGAGCTTTAGAACAAGGTAGAGTTTTCCCTGCTGGCTCTTTGGGCATGGGACCCATCTCCAGCCATAGGCCATTTTTGTGCCTGATCGGGCGCCAAGTGGGAAAGGGTGGCTTTGAGGCTGAAGGCAGCAGGAAAGCCTGCAGCCCCCAGGTCTGTGGGGCTACGCAAGCGGTTCCCAAAGAGCTTTAGAACAAGGCATAGTTTTCCCTGCTGGCTCTTTGGGCGGGGGACCCATCTCCGGCCATAGACCATTTTTGTGCCTGGCGCGGCGCCAGGTGGGAAAGGGTGGTTTTGAGGCTGAAGGCAGCAGCAAAGCCTGCAGCCCCCAGGTCTGTGGGGCTACGCAAGCGGTTCCCAAAGAGCTTTAGAACAAGGCATAGTTTTCCCTGCTGGCTCTTTGGGCGGGGGACCCATCTCCAGCCATAGGCCATTTTTGTGCCTGATGCGGCGCCAAGTGGGAAAGGGTGGCTTTGAGGCTGAAGGCAGCAGGAAAGCCTGCAGCCCCCAGGTCTGTGCGGCTACACAAGCGGTTCCCAAAGAGCTTTAGAACAAGGCACAGTTTTCCCTGCTGGCTCTTTGGGCGGGGCAAACATCTCCACTCGTATGGCCATTTTTGAGCCTGGCGCGGCGCCAAGTGGGAAAGGGTGGCTTTGAGGCTGAAGGCAGGAGCAAAGCCTGCAGCCCCCAGGTCTGTGGGGCTACGCAAGCGGTTCCCAAAGAGCTTTAGAACAAGGCATAGTTTTCCCTGCTGGCTCTTTGGGCGGGGGACCCATCTCCAGCCGTATGGCCATTTTTGTGCATGGCCAGGGGCCAAGTGGGAAAGGGTGGTGTCGAGGCTGAAGGCAGCAGGAAGGCCCACAGCCCCCAGGTCTGTGGGGCTACGCAAGTGGTTCCCAAAGAGCTTTAGAACAAGGCATAGTTTTCCCAGCTGGCTCTTAGGGCATGGGACCCATCTCCAGCCATACGCCATTTTTGTGCCTAGCGCGACGCCAAGTGGGAAAGGGTGGTTTTGAGGCTGAAGGCAGCAGCAAAGCCTGCAGCCCCCAGGTCTGTGGGGCTACGCAAGCGGTTCCCAAAGAGCTTTAGAACAAGGCACAGTTTTCCTTGCTGGCTCTTTTGGCATGGGACCCATCTCCAGCCATAGGCCATTTTAGTGCCTGATGCGGCGCCAAGTGGGAAAGGGTGGCTTTGAGGCTGAAGGTAGCAGGAAAGCCTGCAGCCCCCAGGTCTGTGGGGCTACGCAAGCGGTTCCCAAAGAGCTTTAGAACAAGGTAGAGTTTTCCCTGCTGGCTCTTTGGGCATGGGACCCATCTCCAGCCATAGGCCATTTTTGTGCCTGATCGGGCGCCAAGTGGGAAAGGGTGGCTTTGAGGCTGAAGGCAGCAGGAAAGCCTGCAGCCCCCAGGTCTGTGGGGCTACGCAAGCGGTTCCCAAAGAGCTTTAGAACAAGGCATAGTTTTCCCTGCTGGCTCTTTGGGCGGGGGACCCATCTCCGGCCATAGACCATTTTTGTGCCTAGCGCGGCGACAAGTGGGAAAGGGTGGTGTCGAGGCTGAAGGCAGCAGGAAAGCCCGCAGCCCCCAGGTCTGTGGGGCCAAGCAAGCGGTTCCCAAAGAGCTTTAGAACAAGGCATAGTTTTCCCTGCTGGCTCTTTGGGCGGGGGACCCATCTCCAGTCGTATGGCCATTTTTGTGCCTGGCGCGGTGCGTAGTGTGAAAGGGTGGCTTTGAGGCTGAAGGCAGCAGGAAAGCCCGCAGCCCCCAGGTCTGTGGGGCTATGCAAGCGGTTCCCAAAGAGCTTTAGAACAAGGCATAGTTTTCCCTGCTGGCTCTTTGGGCGGGGGACCCATCTCCAGCCGTATGGCCATTTTTGTGCCTGGTGCGGCGCTAAGTGGGAAAGGGTGGCTTTGAGGCTGAAGGCAGCAGGAAAGCCTGCAGCCCCCAGGTCTGTGGGGCTACGCAAGCGGTTCCCAAAGAGCTTTAGAACAAGGCATAGTTTTCCCTGATGGCTCTAAGGGCATGGGACCCATCTTCAGCCGTATGGCCATTTTTGTGCCTGGCGCGGCGCCAGGTGGGAAAGGGTGGTGTCGAGTCTGAAGGCAGCAGGAAAGCCTGCAGCCCCCAGGTCTGTGGGGCCAAGCAAGCGGTTCCCAAAGAGCTTTAGAACAAGGCATAGTTTTCCCTGCTGGCTCTTTGGGCATGGGACCCATCTCCAGCCATAGGCCATTTTTGTGCCTGGCGCGACGCCAAGTGGGAAAGGGTGGCTTTGAGGCTGAAGGCAGCAGGAAAGCCTGCAGCCCCCAGGTCTGTGGGGCTACGCAAGCGGTTCCCAAAGAGCTTTAGAACAAGGCATAGTTTTCCCTGCTGGCTCTTTGGGCGGGGGACCCATATCCAGCCATAGGCCATTTTTGTGCCTGATGCGGCGCCAAGTGGGAAAGGGTGGCTTTGAGGCTGAAGGCAGCAGGAAAGCCCGCAGCCCCCAGGTCTGTGGGGCTACGCAAGCTGTTCCGAAAGAGCTTTAGAAGAAGGCATAATTTTCCCTGCTGGCTCTCTGGGCGGGGGACCCATCTCCAGCCGTATGGCCATTTTTGTGCCTGGCGCAGCGCCAAGTGGGAAAGGGTGCTGTCGAGGCTGAAGGCAGCAGGAAAGCCTGCAGCCCCCAGGTCTGTGGGGCCAAGCAAGCGGTTCCCAAAGAGCTTTAGAACAAGGCATAGTTTTCCCTGCTGGCTCTTTGGGCGGGGGACCCATCTCCAGCCGTATGGCCATTTTTGTGCGTGGCCAGGGGCCAAGTGGGAAAGGGTGGTGTCGAGGCTGAAGGCAGCAGCAAAGCCCGCAGCCCCCAGGTCTGTGGGGCTACGCAAGCGGTTCCCAAAGAGCTTTAGAACAAGGCATAGTTTTCCCTGATGGCTCTTTGGGCATGGGACCCATCTCCAGCCATAGGCCATTTTTGTGCCTGATGCGGCGCCAAGTGGGAAAGGGTGGTTTTGAGGCTGAAGGCAGCAGGAAAGCCTGCAGCCCCCAGGTCTGTGGGGCTACGCAAGCGGTTCCCAAAGAGCTTTAGAACAAGGCATAGTTTTCCCTGCTGGCTCTTTGGGCGGGGGACCCATCTCCAGCCGTATGGACATTTTTGTGCCTGGCCCGGCGCCAAGTGGGAAAGGGTGGCTTTGAGGCTGAAGGCAGCAGGAAAGCCTGCAGCCCCCAGGTTTGTGGGGCTACGCAAGCGGTTCCCAAAGAGCTTTAGAACAAGGCATAATTTTCCCTCCTGGCTCTCTGGGCGGGGGACCCATCTCCAGCCGTATGGCCATTTTTGTGCCTGGCGCGGCGCCAAGTGGGAAAGGGTGGCTTTGAGGCTGAAGGCAGCAGGAAAGCCTGCAGCCCCCAGGTTTGTGGGGCTACGCAAGCGGTTCCCAAAGAGCTTTAGAACAAGGCATAATTTTCCCTCCTGGCTCTCTGGGCGGGGGACCCATCTCCAGCCGTATGGCCATTTTTGTGCCTGGCGCGGCGCCAAGTGGGAAAGGGTGCTGTCGAGGCTGAAGGCAGCAGGAAAGCCTGCAGCCCCCAGGTCTGTGGGGCTACGCAAGCGGTTCCCAAAGAGCTTTAGAACAAGGCATAGTTTTCCCTGCTGGCTCTTTGGGCGGGGGACCCATCTCCAGCCGTCTATCTATTTTTGTGCCTGGCGCGGTGCGTAGTGGCAAAGGGTCGTTTTGAGGCTGAAGGCAGCAGGAAAGCCTGCAGCCCCCAGGTCTGTGGGGCTACGCAAGGGGTTCCCAAAGAGCTTTAGAACAAGGCACAGTTTTCCCTGCTGGCTCTTTGGGCGGGGGACCCATCTCCAGCCGTATGGCCATTTTTGTGCCTGGCGCGGCGCCAAGTGGGAAAGGGTGGCTTTGAGGCTGAAGGCAGCAGGAAAGCCTGCAGCCCCCAGGTTTGTGGGGCTACGCAAGCGGTTCCCAAAGAGCTTTAGAACAAGGCATAGTTTTCCCTGCTGGCTCTTTGGGCGGGGGACCCATCTCCAGCCATAGGCCATTTCTGTGCCTGATAGGGCGCCAAGTGGGAAAGGGTGGCTTTGAGGCTGAAGACAGCAGGAAAGCCTGCAGCCCCCAGGTCTGTCGGGCTATGCAAGCGGTTCCCAAAGAGCTTTAGAACAAGGCATAGTTTTCCCTGCTGGCTCTTTGGGCGGTGGACCCATCTCAAGCCGTATGGCCATTTTTGGGCCTGGCGCGGCGCCAAGTGGGAAAGGGTGGTGTCGAGTCTGAAGGCAGCAGGAAAGCCCGCAGCCCCCAGGTCTGTGGGGCTACGCAAGCGGTTCCCAAAGAGCTTTAGAACAAGGCATAGTTTTCCCTGCTGGCTCTCTGGGCGGGGGACCCATCTCCAGCCATAGACCATTTTTGTGCCTACCGCGGCGCCAAGTGGGAAAGGGTGGCTTTGAGGCTGAAGGCAGCAGCAAAGCCTGCAGCCCCCAGGTCTGTGGGGCTACGCAAGCGGTTCCCAAAGAGCTTTAGAACAAGGCATAGTTTTCCCTGCTGGCTCCTTGGGCGGGGGACCCATCTCCAGTCGTATGGCTATTTTTATGCCTGGCGCGGTGCGTAGTGGGAAAGGGTGGTGTCGAGGCTGAAGGCAGCAGGAAAGCCCGCAGCCCCCAGGTCTGTGGGGCTACGCAAGCGGTTCCCAAAGAGCTTTAGAACAAGGCATAGTTTTCCCTGCTGGCTCTTTGGGCGGGGGACCCATCTCCAGCCGTATGGCCATTTTTGTGCCTGATGCGGCGCCAAGTGGGAAAGGGTGGCTTTGAGGCTGAAGGCAGCAGGAAAGCCCGCAGCCCCCAGGTCTGTGGGGCTACGCAAGCGGTTCCCAAAGAGCTTTAGAACAAGGCATAGTTTTCCCTGCTGGCTCTTTGGGCGGGGGACCCATCTCCAGCCGTATGGCCATTTTTGTGCCTGGCTCGACGCCCAGTGGGAAAGGGTGGCTTTGAGGCTGAAGGCAGCAGCAAAGCCTGCAGCCCCCAGGTCTGTGGGGCTACGCAAGCGGTTCCCAAAGAGCTTTAGAACAAGGCATAATTTTCCCTGCTGGCTCTCTGGGCGGGGGACCCATCTCCAGCCGTATGGCCATTTTTGTGCCTGGCGCGGCGCCAAGTGGGAAAGGGTGCTCTCGAGGCTGAAGGCAGCAGGAAAGCCTGCAGCCCCCAGGTCTGTGCGGCTACGCAAGCGGTTCCCAAAGAGCTTTAGAACAAGGCATAGATTTCCCTGCTGCCTCTTTGGGCGAGGGACACATCTCCAGCCGTATGGCCATTTTTGTGCGTGGCCAGGGGCCAAGTGGGAAAGGGTGGTGTCGAGGCTGAAGGCAGCAGGAAGGCCCACAGCCCCCAGGTCTGTGGGGCTATGCAAGCGGTTCCCAAAGAGCTTTAGAAGAAGGCATAGTTTTCCCTGCTGGCTCTTTGGGCATGGGACCCATCTCCAGCCATAGACCATTTTTGTGCCTACCGCGGCGCCAAGTGGGAAAGGGTGGCTTTGAGGCTGAAGGCAGCAGCAAAGCCTGCAGCCCCCAGGTCTGTGGGGCTACGCAAGCGGTTCCCAAAGAGCTTTAGAACAAGGCATAGTTTTCCTTGCTGGGTCTTTGGGCATGGGACCCATCTCCAGCCATAGGCCATTTTTGTGCCTGATGCGGCGCCAAGTGGGAAAGGGTGGCTTTGAGGCTGAAGGCAGCAGCAAAGCCTGCAGGCCCCAGGTCTGTGGGGCTACGCAAGCAGTTCCCAAAGAGCTTTAGAACAAGGCATAGTTTTCCCTGCTGGCTCCTTGGGCGGGGGACCCATCTCCAGCCGTATGGCCATTTTTGTGCCTGGCGCGGAGCCAAGTGGGAAAGGGTGGTTTTGAGGCTGAAGACAGCAGGAAAGCCTGCAGCCCCCAGGTCTGTGGGGCTATGCAAGCGGTTCCCAAAGAGCTTTAGAACAAGGCATAATTTTCCCTGCTGGCTCTTTGGGCGGGGGACCCATCTCCAGCCGTATGGCCATTTTTGTGCCTGGCGCGGCGCCAAGTGGGAAAGGGTGGCTTTGAGGCTGAAGGCAGCAGCAAAGCCTGCAGCCCTAAGGTCTGTGGGGCTACGCAAGCGGTTCCCAAAGAGCTTTAGAACAAGGCATATTTTCCCAGCTGGCTCTTAGGGCATGGGACCCATCTCCAGCCATAGGCCATTTTTGTGCCTGGCGCGGCGCCAGGTGGGAAAGGGTGGTGTCGAGTCTGAAGGCAGCAGCAAAGCCTGCAGCCCCCAGGTCTGTGGGGCCAAGCAAGCGGTTCCCAAAGAGCTTTAGAACAAGGCATAGTTTTCCCTGCTGGCTCTTTGGGCATGGGACCCATCTCCAGCCATAGGCCATTTTTGTGCCTGGCGCGACGCCAAGTGGGAAAGGGTGGCTTTGAGGCTGAAGGCAGCAGGAAAGCCTGCAGCCCCCAGGTCTGTGGGGCTACGCAAGCGGTTCCCAAAGAGCTTTAGAACAAGGCATAATTTTCCCTGCTGGCTCTCTGGGCGGGGGACCCATCTCCAGCCGTATGGCCATTTTTGTGCCTGGCGCGGCGCCAAGTGGGAAAGGGTGGTGTCGAGTCTGAAGGCAGCAGCAAAGCCTGCAGCCCCCAGGTCTGTGGGGCTATGCAAGCGGTTCCCAAAGAGCTTTAGAACAAGGCATAGTTTTCCCTGCTGGCTCCTTGGGCGGGGGACCCATCTCCAGTCGTATGGCTATTTTTATGCCTGGCGCGGTGCGTAGTGGGAAAGGGTGGTGTCGAGGCTGAAGGCAGCAGGAAAGCCCGCAGCCCCCAGGTCTGTGGGGCTACGCAAGCGGTTCCCAAAGAGCTTTAGAACAAGGCATAGTTTTCCCTGCTGGCTCTTTGGGCGGGGGACCCATCTCCAGCCGTATGGCCATTTTTGTGCCTGATGCGGCGCCAAGTGGGAAAGGGTGGCTTTGAGGCTGAAGGCAGCAGGAAAGCCCGCAGCCCCCAGGTCTGTGGGGCTACGCAAGCGGTTCCCAAAGAGCTTTAGAACAAGGCATAGTTTTCCCTGCTGGCTCTTTGGGCGGGGGACCCATCTCCAGCCGTATGGCCATTTTTGTGCCTGGCTCGACGCCCAGTGGGAAAGGGTGGCTTTGAGGCTGAAGGCAGCAGCAAAGCCTGCAGCCCCCAGGTCTGTGGGGCTACGCAAGCGGTTCCCAAAGAGCTTTAGAACAAGGCATAGTTTTCCCAGCTGGCTCTTAGGGCATGGGACACATTTCCAGCCATAGGCCATTTTTGTGCCTGATGCGGTGCCAAGTGGGAAAGGGTGGCTTTGAGGCTGAAGGCAGCAGGAAAGCCCGCAGCCCCCAGGTCTGTGGGGCTACGCAAGCGGTTCCCAAAGAGCTTTAGAACAAGGCATAATTTTCCCTGCTGGCTCTCTGGGCGGGGGACCCATCTCCAGCCGTATGGCCATTTTTGTGCCTGGCGCGGCGCCAAGTGGGAAAGGGTGGTTTTGAGGCTGAAGGCAGCAGCAAAGCCCGCAGCCCCCAGGTCTGTGGGGCCAAGCAAGCGGTTCCCAAAGAGCTTTAGAACAAGGCATAGTTTTCCTTGCTGGCTCTTTGGGCATGGGACCAATCTCCAGCCATAGGCCATTTTTGTGCCTGATGCGGCGCCAAGTGGGAAAGGGTGGCTTTGAGGCTTAAGGCAGCAGCAAAGCCTGCAGCCCCCAGGTCTGTGGGGCTACGCAAGCGGTTCCCAAAGAGCTTTAGAACAAGGCATAGTTTTCCCTGCTGGCTCTTTGGGCGGGGGACCCATCTCCAGCCATATGGCCATTTTTGTGCCTGGCCCGGCGCCAAGTGGGAAAGGGTGGCTTTGAGGCTGAAGGCAGCAGGAAAGCCCGCAGCCCCCAGGTCTGTGGGGCTACGCAAGCGGTTCCCAAAGAGCTTTAGAACAAGGCATAGTTTTCCCTACTGGCTCTCTGGGCGGGGGACCCATCTCCAGCCGTATGGCCATTTTTGTGCCTGATAGGGCGCCAAGTGGGAAAGGGTGGCTTTGAGGCTGAAGGCAGCAGGAAAGCCTGCAGCCCCCAGGTCTGTGGGGCTACGCAAGCGGTTCCCAAAGAGCTTTAGAACAAGGCATAGTTTTCCCTGATGGCTCTTTGGGCGGGGGACCCATCTCCAGCCGTATGGCCATTTTTGTGCCTGGCCCGGCGCCAAGTGGGAAAGGGTGGCTTTGAGGCTGAAGGCAGCAGGAAAGCCTGCAGCCCCCAGGTTTGTGGGGCTACGCAAGCGGTTCCCAAAGAGCTTTAGAACAAGGCATAGTTTTCCTTGCTGGCTCTTTGGGCATGGGACCCATCTCCAGCCATAGGCCATTTTTGTGCCTGGCGCGGCGCCAGGTGGGAAAGGGTGGTTTTGAGGCTGAAGGCAGCAGCAAAGCCTGCAGCCCCCAGGTCTGTGGGGCTACGCAAGCAGTTCCCAAAGAGCTTTAGAACAAGGCATAGTTTTCCCTGCTGGCTCTTTGGGCATGGGACCCATCTTCAGCCGTATGGCCATTTTTGTGCCTGGCGCGGCGCCAGGTGGGAAAGGGTGGTGTCGAGTCTGAAGGCAGCAGGAAAGCCTGCAGCCCCCAGGTCTGTGGGGCCAAGCAAGCGGTTCCCAAAGAGCTTTAGAACAAGGCATAGTTTTCCCTGCTGGCTCTTTGGGCATGGGACCCATCTCCAGCCATAGGCCATTTTTGTGCCTGGCGCGGCGCCAAGTGGGAAAGGGTGGCTTTGAGGCTGAAGGCAGCAGCAAAGCCTGCAGCCCCCAGGTTTGTGGGGCTACGCAAGCGGTTCCCAAAGAGCTTTAGAACAAGGCATAGTTTTCCCAGCTGGCTCTTAGGGCATGGGACCCATATCCAGCCATAGGCCATTTTTGTGCCTGATGCGGCGCCAAGTGGGAAAGGGTGGCTTTGAGGCTGAAGGCAGCAGGAAAGCCCGCAGCCCCCAGGTCTGTGGGGCTACGCAAGCTGTTCCGAAAGAGCTTTAGAAGAAGGCATAATTTTCCCTGCTGGCTCTCTGGGCGGGGGACCCATCTCCAGCCGTATGGCCATTTTTGTGCCTGGCGCGGCGCCAAGTGGGAAAGGGTGGCTTTGAGGCTGAAGGCAGCAGGAAAGCCTGCAGCCCCCAGGTCTGTGGGGCCAAGCAAGCGGTTCCCAAAGAGCTTTAGAACAAGGCATAGTTTTCCCTGCTGGCTCTTTGGGCGGGGGACCCATCTCCAGCCGTATGGCCATTTTTGTGCGTGGCCAGGGGCCAAGTGGGAAAGGGTGGTGTCGAGGCTGAAGGCAGCAGGAAAGCCTGCAGCCCCCAGGTCTGTGGGGCTACGCAAGCGGTTCCCAAAGAGCTTTAGAACAAGGCATAGTTTTCCCTGCTGGCTCTTTGGGCATGGGACCCATCTCCAGCCATAGGCCATTTTTGTGCCTGATGCGGCGCCAAGTGGGAAAGGGTGGTTTTGAGGCTGAAGGCAGCAGGAAAGCCTGCAGCCCCCAGGTCTGTGGGGCTACGCAAGCGGTTCCCAAAGAGCTTTAGAACAAGGCATAGTTTTCCCTGCTGGCTCTTTGGGCGGGGGACCCATCTCCAGCCGTATGGCCATTTTTGTGCCTGGCGCAGCGCCAAGTGGGAAAGGGTGGCTTTGAGGCTGAAGACAGCAGCAAAGCCTGCAGCCCCCAGGTCTGTGGGGCCACGCAAGCGGTTCCCAAAGAGCTTTAGAACAAGGCATAGTTTTCCCTGCTGGCTCTTTGGGCGGGGGACCCATCTCCAGCCGTATGGCCATTTTTGTGCGTGGCCAGGGGCCAAGTGGGAAAGGGTGGTGTCGAGGCTGAAGGCAGCAACAAAGCCCGCAGCCCCCAGGTCTGTGGGGCTACGCAAGCGGTTCCCAAAGAGCTTTAGAACAAGGCATAGTTTTCCCTGCTGGCTCTTTGGGCATGGGACCCATCTCCAGCCATAGGCCATTTTTGTGCCTGATGCGGCGCCAAGTGGGAAAGGGTGGTTTTGAGGCTGAAGGCAGCAGGAAAGCCTGCAGCCCCCAGGTTTGTGGGGCTACGCAAGCGGTTCCCAAAGAGCTTTAGAACAAGGCATAGTTTTCCCTGATGGCTCTTTGGGCGGGGGACCCATCTCCAGCCGTATGGCCATTTTTGTGCCTGGCGCGGCGCCAAGTGGGAAAGGGTGGCTTTGAGGCTGAAGGCAGCAGGAAAGCCTGCAGCCCCCAGGTTTGTGGGGCTACGCAAGCGGTTCCCAAAGAGCTTTAGAACAAGGCATAATTTTCCCTGCTGGCTCTCTGGGCGGGGGACCCATCTCCAGCCGTATGGCCATTTTTGTGCCTGGCGCGGCGCCAAGTGGGAAAGGGTGCTGTCGAGGCTGAAGGCAGCAGGAAAGCCTGCAGCCCCCAGGTCTGTGGGGCTACGCAAGCGGTTCCCAAAGAGCTTTAGAACAAGGCATAGTTTTCCCTGCTGGCTCTTTGGGCGGGGGACCCATCTCCAGCCGTCTATCTATTTTTGTGCCTGGCGCGGTGCGTAGTGGCAAAGGGTCGTTTTGAGGCTGAAGGCAGCAGGAAAGCCTGCAGCCCCCAGGTCTGTGGGGCTACGCAAGCGGTTCCCAAAGAGCTTTAGAACAAGGCATAGTTTTCCCTGCTGGCTCTTTGGGCGGGGGACCCATCTCCAGCCGTATGGCCATTTTTGTGCCTGGCGCGGCGCCAAGTGGGAAAGGGTGGCTTTGAGGCTGAAGGCAGCAGGAAAGCCTGCAGCCCCCAGGTTTGTGGGGCTACGCAAGCGGTTCCCAAAGAGCTTTAGAACAAGGCATAGTTTTCCCTGCTGGCTCTTTGGGCGGGGGACCCATCTCCAGCCGTATGGCCATTTTTGTGCCTGGCCCGGCGCCAAGTGGGAAAGGGTGGCTTTGAGGCTGAAGGCAGCAGGAAAGCCTGCAGCCCCCAGGTTTGTGGGCCTACACAAGCGGTTCCCAAAGAGCTTTAGAACAAGGCATAATTTTCCCTGCTGGCTCTCTGGGCGGGGGACCCATCTCCAGCCGTATGGCCATTTTTGTGCCTGGCGCGGCGTCAAGTGGGAAAGGGTGCTGTCGAGGCTGAAGGCAGCAGGAAAGCCTGCAGCCCCCAGGTCTGTGCGGCTACGCAAGCGGTTCACAAAGAGCTTTAGAACAAGGCATAGTTTTCCCTGCTGGCTCTTTGGGCGGGGGACCCATCTCCAGCCGTATGGCCATTTTTGTGCCTGGCGCGGCGCCAAGTGGGAAAGGGTGCTGTCGAGGCTGAAGGCAGCAGCAAAGCCTGCAGCCCCCAGGTCTGTGGGGCCAAGCAAGCGGTTCCCAAAGAGCTTTAGAACAAGGCATAGTTTTCCTTGCTGGCTCTTTGGGCATGGGACCCATCTCCAGCCATAGGCCATTTTTGTGCCTAGCGCGACGCCAAGTGGGAAAGGGTGGCTTTGAGGCTGAAGGTAGCAGGAAAGCCTGCAGCCCCCAGGTCTCTGGGGCTACGCAAGTGGTTCCCAAAGAGCTTTAGAACAAGGTATAGTTTTCCCTGATGGCTCTAAGGGCATGGGACCCATCTTCAGCCGTATGGCCATTTTTGTGCCTGGCGCGGCGCCAGGTGGGAAAGGGTGGTGTCGAGTCTGAAGGCAGCAGGAAAGCCTGCAGCCCCCAGGTCTGTGGGGCCAAGCAAGCGGTTCCCAAAGAGCTTTAGAACAAGGCATAGTTTTCCCTGCTGGCTCTTTGGGCATGGGACCCATCTCCAGCCATAGGCCATTTTTGTGCCTGGCGCGGCGCCAAGTGGGAAAGGGTGGCTTTGAGGCTGAAGGCAGCAGCAAAGCCTGCAGCCCCCAGGTTTGTGGGGCTACGCAAGCGGTTCCCAAAGAGCTTTAGAACAAGGCATAGTTTTCCCAGCTGGCTCTTAGGGCATGGGACCCATATCCAGCCATAGGCCATTTTTGTGCCTGATGCGGCGCCAAGTGGGAAAGGGTGGCTTTGAGGCTGAAGGCAGCAGGAAAGCCCGCAGCCCCCAGGTCTGTGGGGCTACGCAAGCTGTTCCGAAAGAGCTTTAGAAGAAGGCATAATTTTCCCTGCTGGCTCTCTGGGCGGGGGACCCATCTCCAGCCGTATGGCCATTTTTGTGCCTGGCGCAGCACCAAGTGGGAAAGGGTGCTGTCGAGGCTGAAGGCAGCAGGAAAGCCTGCAGCCCCCAGGTCTGTGGGGCCAAGCAAGCGGTTCCCAAAGAGCTTTAGAACAAGGCATAGTTTTCCCTGCTGGCTCTTTGGGCGGGGGACCCATCTCCAGCCGTATGGCCATTTTTGTGCGTGGCGCGGCGCCAAGTGGGAAAGGGTGGTGTCGAGGCTGAAGGCAGCAGGAAAGCCTGCAGCCCCCAGGTCTGTGGGGCTACGCAAGCGGTTCCCAAAGAGCTTTAGAACAAGGCATAGTTTTCCCTGCTGGCTCTTTGGGCATGGGACCCATCTCCAGCCATAGGCCATTTTTGTGCCTGATGCGGCCCCAAGTGGGAAAGGGTGGTTTTGAGGCTGAAGGCAGCAGGAAAGCCTGCAGCCCCCAGGTCTGTGGGGCTACGCAAGCGGTTCCCAAAGAGCTTTAGAACAAGGCATAGTTTTCCCTGATGGCTCTTTGGGCGGGGGACCCATCTCCAGCCGTATGGCCATTTTTGTGCCTGGCGCAGCGCCAAGTGGGAAAGGGTGGCTTTGAGGCTGAAGGCAGCAGCAAAGCCTGCAGCCCCCAGGTCTGTGGGGCCACGCAAGCGGTTCCCAAAGAGCTTTAGAACAAGGCATAGTTTTCCCTGCTGGCTCTTTGGGCGGGGGACCCATCTCCAGCCGTATGGCCATTTTTGTGCGTGGCCAGGGGCCAAGTGGGAAAGGGTGGTGTCGAGGCTGAAGGCAGCAACAAAGCCCGCAGCCCCCAGGTCTGTGGGGCTACGCAAGCGGTTCCCAAAGAGCTTTAGAACAAGGCATAGTTTTCCCTGCTGGCTCTTTGGGCATGGGACCCATCTCCAGCCATAGGCCATTTTTGTGCCTGATGCGGCGCCAAGTGGGAAAGGGTGGTTTTGAGGCTGAAGGCAGCATGAAAGCCTGCAGCCCCCAGGTTTGTGGGGCTACGCAAGCGGTTCCCAAAGAGCTTTAGAACAAGGCATAGTTTTCCCTGATGGCTCTTTGGGCGGGGGACCCATCTCCAGCCGTATGGCCATTTTTGTGCCTGGCGCGGCGCCAAGTGGGAAAGGGTGGCTTTGAGGCTGAAGGCAGCAGGAAAGCCTGCAGCCCCCAGGTTTGTGGGGCTACGCAAGCGGTTCCCAAAGAGCTTTAGAACAAGGCATAATTTTCCCTGCTGGCTCTCTGGGCGGGGGACCCATCTCCAGCCGTATGGCCATTTTTGTGCCTGGCGCGGCGCCAAGTGGGAAAGGGTGCTGTCGAGGCTGAAGGCAGCAGGAAAGCCTGCAGCCCCCAGGTCTGTGGGGCTACGCAAGCGGTTCCCAAAGAGCTTTAGAACAAGGCATAGTTTTCCCTGCTGGCTCTTTGGGCGGGGGACCCATCTCCAGCCGTCTATCTATTTTTGTGCCTGGCGCGGTGCGTAGTGGCAAAGGGTCGTTTTGAGGCTGAAGGCAGCAGGAAAGCCTGCAGCCCCCAGGTCTGTGGGGCTACGCAAGCGGTTCCCAAAGAGCTTTAGAACAAGGCATAGTTTTCCCTGCTGGCTCTTTGGGCGGGGGACCCATCTCCAGCCGTATGGCCATTTTTGTGCCTGGCGCGGCGCCAAGTGGGAAAGGGTGGCTTTGAGGCTGAAGGCAGCAGGAAAGCCTGCAGCCCCCAGGTTTGTGGGGCTACGCAAGCGGTTCCCAAAGAGCTTTAGAACAAGGCATAGTTTTCCCTGCTGGCTCTTTGGGCGGGGGACCCATCTCCAGCCGTATGGCCATTTTTGTGCCTGGCCCGGCGCCAAGTGGGAAAGGGTGGCTTTGAGGCTGAAGGCAGCAGGAAAGCCTGCAGCCCCCAGGTTTGTGGGCCTACACAAGCGGTTCCCAAAGAGCTTTAGAACAAGGCATAATTTTCCCTGCTGGCTCTCTGGGCGGGGGACCCATCTCCAGCCGTATGGCCATTTTTGTGCCTGGCGCGGCGTCAAGTGGGAAAGGGTGCTGTCGAGGCTGAAGGCAGCAGGAAAGCCTGCAGCCCCCAGGTCTGTGCGGCTACGCAAGCGGTTCACAAAGAGCTTTAGAACAAGGCATAGTTTTCCCTGCTGGCTCTTTGGGCGGGGGACCCATCTCCAGCCGTATGGCCATTTTTGTGCCTGGCGCGGCGCCAAGTGGGAAAGGGTGCTGTCGAGGCTGAAGGCAGCAGCAAAGCCTGCAGCCCCCAGGTCTGTGGGGCCAAGCAAGCGGTTCCCAAAGAGCTTTAGAACAAGGCATAGTTTTCCCTGCTGGCTCTTTTGGCATGGGACCCATCTCCAGCCGTATGGCCATTTTTGTGCCTGGCGCGACGCCAAGTGGGAAAGGGTGGCTTTGAGGCTGAAGGCAGCAGCAAAGCCTGCAACCCCAGGTCTGTGGGGCTACGCAAGCGGTTCCCAAAGAGCTTTAGAACAAGGCATAGTTTTCCCTGCTGGCTCTTTGGGCGGGGGACCCATCTCCAGCCATATGGCCATATTTATGCCTGGCGAAGCGCCAAGTGGGAAAGGGTGGCTTTGAGGCTGAAGGCAGCAGAAAAGCCCGCAGCCCCCAGGTCCGTGGGGCTACGGAAGCGGTTCACAAAGAGCTTTAGAACAAGGCCTAGTTTTCCCTGCTGGCTCTTTGGGCGGGGGACCCATCTCCAGCCGTATGGCCATTTTTGAGCCTTTCGCGGCGCCAAGTGGGAAAGGGTGTTGTCGAGGCTGAAGGCAGCAGGAAAGCCCGCAGCCCCCAGGTCTGTGGGTCTACGCAAGCGGTTCCCAAAGAGCTTTAGAACAAGGCTTAGTTTTCCCTGCTGGCTCTTTGGGCGGGGGACCCATCTCCAGCCGTATGGCCATTTTTGAGCCTGGCACGGCGCCAGGTGGGAAAGGGTGGCTTTGAGGCTGAAGGCAGCAGCAAAGCCTGCAGCCCCAAGGTCTGTGGGGCTACGCAAGCGGTTCCCAAAGAGCTTTAGAACAAGGCATAGTTTTCCCTGCTGGCTCTTAGGGCGGGGGACCCATCTCCAGCCATAGGCCATTTTTGTGCCTGGCGCGGTGCGTAGTGGCAAAGGGTCGTTTTGAGGCTGAAGGCACCAGGAAAGCCCGCAGCCCCCAGGTCTGTGGGGCTACGCAAGCGGTTCCCAAAGAGCTTTAGAACAAGGCCTAGTTTTCCCTGCTGGCTCTTTTGGCGGGGGACCCATCTCCAGCCGTATGGCCATTTTTGTGCCTAGCGCGGCACCAAGTGGGAAAGGGTGGCTTTGAGGCTGAAGGCAGCAGGAAAGCCCGCAGCCCCCAGGTCTGTGGGGCTACGCAAGCGGTTCCCAAAGAGCTTTAGAACAAGGCATAGTTTTCCCTGCTGGCTCTTTTGGCAGGGGACCCATCTCCAGCCGTATGGCCATTTTTGTCCCTGGCCCGGCGCCAAGTGGGAAAGGGTGGTGTCGAGGCTGAAGGCAGCAGCAAAGACTGCAGCCCCCAGGTCTGTGGGGCTACGCAAGCGGTTCCCAAAGAGCTTTAGAACAAGGCATAGTTTTCCCTGCTGGCTCTTTGGGCGGGGGACCCATCTCCAGCCGTATGGCCATTTTTGTGCCTGGCGCGGCGCCAAGTGGGAAAGGGTGGTTTTGAGGCTGAAGGCAGCAGCAAAGCCCGCAGCCCCCAGGTCTGTGGGGCTACGCAAGCGGTTCCCAAAGAGCTTTAGAACAAGGCATAGTTTTCCTTGCTGGCTATTTGGGCATGGGACCCATCTCCAGCCATAGGCCATTTTTGTGCCTGATGCGGCGCCAAGTGGGAAAAGGTGTCTTTGAGGCTGAAGGCAGCAGGAAAGCCCGCAGCCCCCAGGTCTGTGGGGCTACGCAAGCGGTTCCCAAAGAGCTTTAGAACAAGGCATAGTTTTCCCTGCTGGCTCTTTGGGCGGGGGACCCATCTCCAGCCGTATGGCCATTTTTGTGCCTGGCGCGGCGCCAAGTGGGAAAGGGTGGCTTTGAGGCTGAAGGCAGCAGGAAAGCCCGCAGCCCCCAGGTCTGTGGGGCTACGCAAGCGGTTCCCAAAGAGCTTTAGAACAAGGCATAGTTTTCCCTGCTGGCTCTTTGGGCGGGGGACCCATCTCCAGCCATATGGCCATTTTTGTGCCTGGCGCAGCGCCAAGTGGGAAAGGGTGGCTTTGAGGCTGAAGGCAGCAGCAAAGCCTGCAGCCCCAGGTCTCTGGGGCTACGCAAGCGGTTCCCAAAGAGCTTTAGAACAAGGCATAGTTTTCCCTGCTGGCTCTTTGGGCGGGGGACCCATCTCCAGCCGTATGGCCATTTTTGTGCCTGGCGCGGCGCCAAGTGGGAAAGGGTGGTTTTGAGGCTGAAGGCAGCAGCAAAGCCTGCAGCCCCCAGGTCTGTGGGGCTACGCAAGCGGTTCCCAAAGAGCTTTAGAACAAGGCATAGTTTTCCCTGCTTGTTCTTTGGGCGGGGGACCCATCTGCAGCCGTATGGCCATTTTTGGGCCTGGCGCGGCGCCAAGTGGGAAAGGGTGGTGTCGAGTCTGAAGGCAGCAGGAAAGCCCGCAGCCCCCAGGTCTGTGGGGCTACGCAAGCGGTTCCCAAAGAGCTTTAGAACAAGGCCTAGTTTTCCCTGCTGGCTCTTTGGGCGGGGGACCCATCTCCAGCCGTATGGCCATTTTTGAGCCTGGCTCGGCGCCAAGTGGGCAAGGGTGGTGTCGAGGCTGAAGGCAGGAGCAAAGCCTGCAGCCCCCAGGTCTGTGGGGCTACGCAAGCGTTTCCCAAAGAGCTTTAGAACAAGGCATAGTTTTCCCTGCTGGCTCTTTGGGCGGGGGACCCATCTCCAACCGTATGGCCATTTTTGTGCCTGGCGCGGCGCCAAGTGGGAAAGGGTGGCTTTGAGGCTGAAGGCAGCAGGAAAGCCTCAAAGCCCCCAGGTCTGTGGGGCTACGCAAGCGGTTCCCAAAGAGCTTTAGAACAAGGCATAGTTTTCCCTGCTGGCTCTTTGGGCATGGGACCCATCTCCAGCCATAGGCCATTTTTGTGCCTGATGCGGCGCCAAGTGGGAAAGGGTGGCTTTGAGGCTGAAGACAGCAGGAAAGCCTGCAGCCCCCAGGTCTGTGGGGCTATGCAGGCGGTTCCCAAAAAGCTTTAGAACAAGGCATAGTTTTCCCTGCTGGCTCTTTGGGCGGGGGACCCATCTCCAGCCGTATGGCCATTTTTGTGCCTGGCGCGGTGCCAAGTGGGAAAGGGTGGTTTTGAGGCTGAAGGCAGCAGGAAAGCCTGCAGCCCCCAGGTTTGTGGGGCTACGCAAGCGGTTCCCAAAGAGCTTTAGAACAAGGCATAGTTTTCCCTGCTGGCTCTTTGGGCGGTGGACCCATCTCCAGCCGTATGGCCATTTTTGTGCCTGGCCCGGCGCCAAATGGGAAAGGGTGGTGTCGAGGCTGAAGGCAGCAGCAAAGCCCGCAGCCCCCAGGTCTGTGGGGCTATGCAAGCGGTTCCCAAAGAGTTTTAGAACAAGGCATAGTTTTCCTTGCTGGCTCTTTGGGCATGGGACCCATCTCCAGCCATAGGCCATTTTTGTGCCTGGCGCGGCGCCAGGTTGGAAAGGGTGGTGTCGAGTCTGAAGGCAGCAGCAAAGCCTGCAGCCCCCAGGTCTGTGGGGCCAAGCAAGCGGTTCCCAAAGAGCTTTAGAACAAGGCATAGTTTTCCCTGCTGGCTCTTTGGGCGGGGGATCCATCTCCAGCCGTATGGCCATTTTTGTGCCTGGCGCGGCGCCAAGTGGGAAAGGGTGGCTTTGAGGCTGAAGGCAGCAGCAAAGCCTGCAGCCCCCAGGTCTGTGGGGCTACGCAAGCGGTTCCCAAAGAGCTTTAGAACAAGGCATAGTTTTCCCAGCTGGCTCTTAGGGCATGGGACCCATATCCAGCCATAGGCCATTTTTGTGCCTGATGCGGCACCAAGTGGGAAAGGGTGGCTTTGAGGCTGAAGGCAGCAGGAAAGCCCGCAGCCCCCAGGTCTGTGGGGCTACGCAAGCGGTTCCCAAAGAGCTTTAGAACAAGGCATAATTTTCCCTGCTGGCTCTCTGGGCGGGGGACCCATCTCCAGCCGTATGGCCATTTTTGTGCCTGGCGCGGCGCCAAGTGGGAAAGGGTGCTGTCGAGGCTGAAGGCAGCAGGAAAGCCTGCAGCCCCCAGGTCTGTGCGGCTACGCAAGCGGTTCCCAAAGAGCTTTAGAACAAGGCATATTTTTCCCTGCTGGCTCTTTGGGCGGGGGACCCATCTCCAGCCGTATGGCCATTTTTGTGCGTGGCGAGGGGCCAAGTGGGAAAGGGTGGTGTCGAGGCTGAAGGCAGCAGGAAGGCCCACAGCCCCCAGGTCTGTGGGGCTATGCAAGCGGTTCCCAAAGAGCTTTAGAACAAGGCATAGTTTTCCTTGCTGGGTCTTTGGGCATGGGACCCATCTCCAGCCATAGACCATTTTTGTGCCTACCGCGGCGCCAAGTGGGAAAGGGTGGCTTTGAGGCTGAAGGCAGCAGGAAAGCCTGCAGCCCCCAGGTCTGTGGGGCTACGCAAGCGGTTCCCAAAGAGCTTTAGAACAAGGCATAGTTTTCCCTGCTGGCTCTTTGGGCGGGGGACCCATCTCCAGCCATATGGCCATTTTTGTGCCTGGCGCAGCGCCAAGTGGGAAAGGGTGGCTTTGAGGCTGAAGGCAGCAGCAAAGCCTGCAGCCCCCAGGTCTGTGCAGCTACGCAAGCGGTTCCCAAAGAGCTTTAGAACAAGGCATAGTTTTCCCTGCTGGCTCTTTGGGCGGGGGACCCATCTCCAGTCGTATGGCTATTTTTATGCCTGGCGCGGTGCGTAGTGGGAAAGGGTGGTTTTGAGGCTGAAGGCAGCAGCAAAGCCCGCAGCCCCCAGGTCTGTGGGGCTACGCAAGCGGTTCCCAAAGAGCTTTAGAACAAGGCATAGTTTTCCCTGCTGGCTCTTTGGGCGGGGGACCCATCTCCAGCCGTATGGCCATTTTTGTGCCTGGCGCGGCGCCAAGTGGGAAAGGGTGGTTTTGAGGCTGAAGGCAGCAGGAAAGCCTGCAGCCCCCAGGTCTGTGGGGCTACGCAAGTGGTTCCCAAAGAGCTTTAGAACAAGGCATAGTTTTCCCTGCTGGCTCTTTGGGCGGTGGACCCATCTCCAGCCGTATGGCCATTTTTGTGCCTGGCCCGGCGCCAAATGGGAAAGGGTGGTGTCGAGGCTGAAGGCAGCAGCAAAGCCCGCAGCCCCCAGGTCTGTGGGGCTATGCAAGCGGTTCCCAAAGAGCTTTAGAACAAGGCATAGTTTTCCCTGCTGGCTCTTTGGGCGGGGGACCCATCTCCAGCCGTATGGCCATTTTTGTGCCTGATGCGGCGCCAAGTGGGAAAGGGTGGCTTTGAGGCTGAAGGCAGCAGGAAAGCCTGCAGCCCCCAGGTCTGTGGGGCTACGCAAGCGGTTCCCAAAGAGCTTTAGAACAAGGCACAGTTTTCCCTGCTGGCTCTTTGGGCGGGGGACCCATCTCCACTCGTATGGCCATTTTTGAGCCTGGCGCGGCGCCAAGTGGGAAAGGGTGGCTTTGAGGCTGAAGGCAGCAGCAAAGCCTCCAGCCCCCAGGTCTGTGGGGCTACGCAAGCGGTTCCCAAAGAGCTTTAGAACAAGGCATAGTTTTCCCTGCTGGCTCTTTGGGCATGGGACCCATCTCCAGCCGTATGGCCATTTTTGTGCCTGGCGCGGCGCCAAGTGGGAAAGGGTGGCTTTGAGGCTGAAGGCAGCAGCAAAGCCTCCAGCCCCCAGGTCTGTGGGGCTACGCAAGCGGTTCCCAAAGAGCTTTAGAACAAGGCATAGTTTTCCCTGCTGGCTCTTTGGGCATGGGACCCATCTCCAGCCATAGGCCATTTTTGTGCCTGGCGCGACGCCAAGTGGGAAAGGGTGGTGTCGAGGCTGAAGGCAGCAGCAAAGCCCGCAGCCCCCAGGTCTGTGGGGCCAAGCAAGCGGTTCCCAAAGAGCTTTAGAACAAGGCATAGTTTTCCTTGCTGGCTCTTTGGGCATGGGACCCATCTCCAGCCATAGGCCATTTTTGTGCCTGATGCGGCGCCAAGTGGGAAACGGTGGTTTTGAGGCTGAAGGCAGCAGCAAAGCCTGCAGCCCCCAGGTCTGTGGGGCTACGCAAGCGGTTCCCAAAGAGCTTTAGAACAAGGCATAGTTTTCCCTGCTGGCTCTTTGGGCGGGGGACCCATCTCCAGCCGTATGGCCATTTTTGTGCCTGGCCAGGGGCCAAGTGGGAAAGGGTGGTGTCGAGGCTGAAGGCAGCAGGAAGGCCCAAAGCCCCCAGGTCTGTGGGGCTACGCAAGTGGTTCCCAAAGAGCTTTAGAACAAGGCATAGTTTTCCCTGCTGGCTCTTAGGGCATGGGACCCATCTCCATCCATAGGCCATTTTTGTGCCTGGCGCGACGCCAAGTGGGAAAGGGTGGCTTTGAGGCTGAATGCAGCAGCAAAGCCTGCAGCCCCCAGGTCTGTGGGGCTACGCAAGCGGTTCCCAAAGAGCTTTAGAACAAGGCATAGTTTTCCTTGCTGGCTCTTTGGGCATGGGACCCATCTCCAGCCATAGGCCATTTTAGTGCCTGGTGCGGCGACAAGTGGGAAAGGGTGGCTTTGAGGCTGAAGGCAGCAGGAAAGCCTGCAGCCCCCAGGTCCGTGGGGCTACGCAAGCGGTTCCCAAAGAGCTTTAGAACAAGGCATAGTTTTCCCTGCTGGCTCTTTGGGCGGGGGACCCATCTCCAGCCATAGACCATTTTTGTGCCTAGCGCGGCGCCAAGTGGGAAAGGGTGGTGTCGAGGCTGAAGGCAGCAGGAAAGCCCGCAGCCCCCAGGTCTGTGGGGCTACGCAAGCGGTTCCCAAAGAGCTTTAGAACAAGGCATAGTTTTTCCCTGCTGGCTCTTTGGAGCGGGGGACCCATCTCCAGCCGTATGGCCATTTTTGTGCCTGATGCGGCGCCAAGTGGGAAAGGGTGGCTTTGAGGCTGAAGGCAGCAGGAAAGCCTGCAGCCCCCAGGTCTGTGGGGCTACGCAAGCGGTTCCCAAAGAGCTTTAGAACAAGGCACAGTTTTCCCTGCTGGCTCTTTGGGCGGTGGACCCATCTCCACTCGTATGGCCATTTTTGAGCCTGGCGCGGCGCCAAGTGGGAAAGGGTAGCTTTGAGGCTGAAGGCAGGGGCAAAGCCTGCAGCCCCCAGGTCTGTGGGGCTACGCAAGCGGTTCCCAAAGAGCTTTAGAACAAGGCATAGTTTTCCCTGCTGGCTCTTTGGGCGGGGGACCCATCTCCAGCCGTATGGCCATTTTTGTGCCTGGCGCGGCGCCAAGTGGGAAAGGGTGGCTTTGAGGCTGAAGGCAGCAGCAAAGCCTCCAGCCCCCAGGTCTGTGGGGCTACGTAAGCGGTTCCCAAAGAGCTTTAGAACAAGGCATAGTTTTCCCTGCTGGCTCTTTGGGCATGGGACCCATCTCCAGCCATAGGCCATTTTTGTGCCTGGCGCGACGCCAAGTGGGAAAGGGTGGTGTCGAGCCTGAAGGCAGCAGCAAAGCCCGTAGCCCCCAGGTCTGTGGGGCCAAGCAAGCGGTTCCCAAAGAGCTTTAGAACAAGGCATAGTTTTCCTTGCTGGCTCTTTGGGCATGGGACCCATCTCCAGCCATAGGCCATTTTTGTGCCTGGCGCGGCGCCAAGTGGGAAAGGGTTGGTTGAGGCTGAAGGCAGCAGCAAAGCCTGCAGCCCCCAGGTCTGTGGGGCTACGCAAGCGGTTCCCAAAGGGATTTAGAACAAGGCATAGTTTTCCCTGCTGGCTCTTTGGGCGGGGGACCCATCTCCAGCCGTATGGCCATTTTTGTGCCTGGCCCGGCGCCAAGTGGGAAAGGGTGGCTTTGAGGCTGAAGGCAGCAGGAAAGCCCGCAGCCCCCAGGTCTGTGGGGCTACGCAAGCGGTTCCCAAAGAGCTTTAGAACAAGGCATAGTTTTCCCTGCTGGCTCTTTGGGCGGGGGACCCATCTCCAGCCGTATGGCCATTTTTGTGCGTGGCCAGGGGCCAAGTGGGAAAGGGTGGTGTCGAGGCTGAAGGCAGCAGGAAGGCCCAAAGCCCCCAGGTCTGTGGGTCTACGCAAGTGGTTCCCAAAGAGCTTTAGAACAAGGCATAGTTTTCCCAGCTGGCTCTTAGGGCATGGGACCCATCTCCAACCATAGGCCATTTTTGTGCCTAGCGCGACGCCAAGTGGGAAAGGGTGGCTTTGAGGCTGAATGCAGCAGCAAAGCCTGCAGCCCCCAGGTCTGTGGGGCCAAGCAAGCGGTTCCCAAAGAGCTTTAGAACAAGGCATAGTTTTCCTTGCTGGCTCTTTGGGCATGGGACCCATCTCCAGCCATAGGCCATTTTAGTGCCTGATGCGGCGCCAAGTGGGAAAGGGTGGTTTTGAGGCTGAAGGCAGCAGGAAAGCCTGCAGCCCCCAGGTCTGTGGGGCTACGCAAGCGGTTCCCAAAGAGCTTTAGAACAAGGCATAGTTTTCCCTGCTGGCTCTTTGGGCGGGGGACCCATCTCCAGCCATAGACCATTTTTGTGCCTAGCGCGGCGCCAAGTGGGAAAGGGTGGTGTCGAGGCTGAAGGCAGCAGGAAAGCCCGCAGCCCCCAGGTCTGTGGGGCTACGCAAGCGGTTCCCAAAGAGCTTTAGAACAAGGCATAGTTTTCCCTGCTGGCTCTTTGGGCGGGGGACCCATCTCCAGTCGTATGGCCATTTTTGTGCCTGGCGAGGTGCGTAGTGTGAAAGGGTGGCTTTGAGGCTGAAGGCAGCAGGAAAGCCCGCAGCCCCCAGGTCTGTGGGGCTACGCAAGCGGTTCCCAAAGAGCTTTAGAACAAGGCATAGTTTTCCCTGCTGGCTCTTTGGGCGGGGGACCCATCTCCAGCCGTATGGCCATTTTTGTGCCTGGCGCGGCGCCAAGTGGGAAAGGGTGGCTTTGAGGCTGAAGGCAGCAGGAAAGCCTGCAGCCCCCAGGTTTGTGGGGCTACGCAAGCGGTTCCCAAAGAGCTTTAGAACAAGGCATAGTTTTCCCAGCTGGCTCTTAGGGCATGGGACCCCTCTTCAGCCGTATGGCCATTTTTGTGCCTGGCGCGGCGCCAGGTGGGAAAGGGTGGTGTCGAGTCTGAAGGCAGCAGGAAAGCCTGCAGCCCCCAGGTCTGTGGGGCCAAGCAAGCGGTTCCCAAAGAGCTTTAGAACAAGGCATAGTTTTCCCTGCTGGCTCTTTGGGCATGGGACCCATCTCCAGCCATAGGCCATTTTTGTGCCTGGCGCGACGCCAAGTGGGAAAGGGTGGCTTTGAGGCTGAAGGCAGCAGCAAAGCCTGCAGCCCCCAGGTCTGTGGGGCTACGCAAGCGGTTCCCAAAGGGATTTAGAACAAGGCATAGTTTTCCCTGCTGGCTCTTTGGGCGGGGGACCCATCTCCAGCCGTATGGCCATTTTTGTGCCTGGCCCGGCGCCAAGTGGGAAAGGGTGGCTTTGAGGCTGAAGGCAGCAGGAAAGCCCGCAGCCCCCAGGTCTGTGGGGCTACGCAAGCGGTTCCCAAAGAGCTTTAGAACAAGGCATAGTTTTCCCTGCTGGCTCTTTGGGCGGGGGACCCATCTCCAGCCGTATGGCCATTTTTGTGCGTGGCCAGGGGCCAAGTGGGAAAGGGTGGTGTCGAGGCTGAAGGCAGCAGGAAGGCCCAAAGCCCCCAGGTCTGTGGGGCTACGCAAGTGGTTCCCAAAGAGCTTTAGAAAAAGGCATAGTTTTCCCAGCTGGCTCTTAGGGCATGGGACCCATCTCCAACCATAGGCCATTTTTGTGCCTAGCGCGACGCCAAGTGGGAAAGGGTGGCTTTGAGGCTGAATGCAGCAGCAAAGCCTGCAGCCCCCAGGTCTGTGGGGCCAAGCAAGCGGTTCCCAAAGAGCTTTAGAACAAGGCATAGTTTTCCTTGCTGGCTCTTTGGGCATGGGACCCATCTCCAGCCATAGGCCATTTTAGTGCCTGATGCGGCGCCAAGTGGGAAAGGGTGGTTTTGAGGCTGAAGGCAGCAGGAAAGCCTGCAGCCCCCAGGTCTGTGGGGCTACGCAAGCGGTTCCCAAAGAGCTTTAGAACAAGGCATAGTTTTCCCTGCTGGCTCTTTGGGCGGGGGACCCATCTCCAGCCATAGACCATTTTTGTGCCTAGCGCGGCGCCAAGTGGGAAAGGGTGGTGTCGAGGCTGAAGGCAGCAGGAAAGCCCGCAGCCCCCAGGTCTGTGGGGCTACGCAAGCGGTTCCCAAAGAGCTTTAGAACAAGGCATAGTTTTCCCTGCTGGCTCTTTGGGCGGGGGACCCATCTCCAGTCGTATGGCCATTTTTGTGCCTGGCAAGGTGCGTAGTGTGAAAGGGTGGCTTTGAGGCTGAAGGCAGCAGGAAAGCCCGCAGCCCCCAGGTCTGTGGGGCTACGCAAGCGGTTCCCAAAGAGCTTTAGAACAAGGCATAGTTTTCCCTGCTGGCTCTTTGGGCGGGGGACCCATCTCCAGCCGTATGGCCATTTTTGTGCCTGGCGCGGCGCCAGGTGGGAAAGGGTGGTGTCGAGTCTGAAGGCAGCAGGAAAGCCTGCAGCCCCCAGGTCTGTGGGGCCAAGCAAGCGGTTCCCAAAGAGCTTTAGAACAAGGCATAGTTTTCCCTGCTGGCTCTTTGGGCATGGGACCCATCTCCAGCCATAGGCCATTTTTGTGCCTGATGCGGCGCCAAGTGGGAAAGGGTGGCTTTGAGGCTGAAGGCAGCAGCAAAGCCTGCAGCCCCCAGGTCTGTGGGGCTACGCAAGCGGTTCCCAAAGAGCTTTAGAACAAGGCATAGTTTTCCCTGCTGGCTCTTAGGGCATGGGACCCATCTCCAGCCATAGGCCATTTTTGTGCCTGATGCGGCGCCAAGTGGGAAAGGGTGGCTTTGAGGCTGAAGGCAGCAGGAAAGCCCGCAGCCCCCAGGTCTGTGGGGCTACGCAAGCGGTTCCCAAAGAGCTTTAGAACAAGGCATAATTTTCCCTGCTGGCTCTCTGGGCGGGGGACCCATCTCCAGCCGTATGGCCATTTTTGTGCCTGGCGCGGCGCCAAGTGGGAAAGGGTGCTGTCGAGGCTGAAGGCAGCAGGAAAGCCTGCAGCCCCCAGGTCTGTGGGGCTACGCAAGCGGTTCCCAAAGAGCTTTAGAACAAGGCATAGTTTTCCCTGCTGGCTCTTTGGGCGGGGGACCCATCTCCAGCCGTATGGCCATTTTTGTGCGTGGCCAGGGGCCAAGTCGGAAAGGGTGGTGTCGAGGCTGAAGGCAGCAGCAAAGCCCGCAGCCCCCAGGTCTGTGGGGCTACGCAAGCGGTTCCCAAAGAGCTTTAGAACAAGGCATAGTTTTCCCTGATGGCTCTTTGGGCATGGGACCCATCTCCAGCCATAGGCCATTTTTGTGCCTGATGCGGCGCCAAGTGGGAACGGGTGGTTTTGAGGCTGAAGGCAGCAGGAAAGCCTGCAGCCCCCAGGTCTGTGCGGCTACGCAAGCGGTTCCCAAAGAGCTTTAGAACAAGGCATAGTTTTCCCTGCTGGCTCTTTGGGCGGGGGACCCATCTCCAGCCGTATGGCCATTTTTGTGCCTGGCCCGGCGCCAAGTGGGAAAGGGTGGCTGTGAGGCTGAAGGCAGCAGCAAAGCCCGCAGCCCCCAGGTCTGTGGGGCTACGCAAGCGGTTCCCAAAGAGCTTTAGAACAAGGCATAGTTTTCCCTGCTGGCTCTTTGGGCGGGGGACCCATCTCCAGCCGTATGGCCATTTTTGTGCCTAGCGCGGCGCCAAGTGGGAAAGGGTGGTTTTGAGGCTGAAGGCAGCAGCAAAGCCTGCAGCCCCCAGGTCTGTGGGGCTACGCAAGCGGTTCCCAAAGAGCTTTAGAACAAGGCATATTTTTCCCTGCTGGCTCTTTGGGCGGGGGACCCATCTCCAGCCATATGGCCATTTTTATGCCTGGGGCGGTGCCAAGTGGGAAAGGGTGGTGTCGAGTCTGAAGGCAGCAGGAAAGCCTGCAGCCCCCAGGTCTGTGGGGCTACGCAAGCGGTTCCCAAAGAGCTTTAGAACAAGGCATAGTTTTCCCTGCTGGCTCTTTGGGCGGGGGACCCATCTCCAGCCGTATGGCCATTTTTGTGCCTGGCGCGGCGCCAAGTGGGAAAGGGTGGCTTTGAGGCTGAAGGCAGCAGGAAAGCCTGCAGCCCCCAGGTCTGTGGGGCTACGCAAGCGGTTCCCAAAGAGCTTTAGAACAAGGCATAGTTTTCCCTGCTGGCTCTTTGGGCGGGGGACCCATCTCCAGCCGTCTATCTATTTTTGTGCCTGGCGCGGTGCGTAGTGGCAAAGGGTCGTTTTGAGGCTGAAGGCACCAGGAAAGCCTGCAGCCCCCAGGTCTGTGGGGCTACGCAAGCGGTTCCCAAAGAGCTTTAGAACAAGGCATAGTTTTCCCTGCTGGCTCTTTGGGCGGGGGACCCATCTCCAGCCGTATGGCCATTTTTGTGCCTGGCGCGGCGCCAAGTGGGAAAGGGTGGCTTTGAGGCTGAAGGCAGCAGGAAAGCCTGCAGCCCCCAGGTTTGTGGGGCTACGCAAGCGGTTCCCAAAGAGCTTTAGAACAAGGCATAGTTTTCCCTGATGGCTCTTTGGGCGGGGGACCCATCTCCAGCCATAGGCCATTTCTGTGCCTGATAGGGCGCCAAGTGGGAAAGGGTGGCTTTGAGGCTGAAGACAGCAGGAAAGCCTGCAGCCCCCAGGTCTGTCGGGCTATGCAAGCGGTTCCCAAAGAGCTTTAGAACAAGGCATAGTTTTCCCTGCTGGCTCTTTGGGCGGGGGACCCATCTCCAGCCGTATGGCCATTTTTGAGCCTGGCGCGGTCCAAGTGGGAAAGGGTGGTGTCGAGGCTGAAGGCAGCAGCAAAGCCCGCAGCCCCCAGGTCTGTGGGGCTATGCAAGCGGTTCCCAAAGAGCTTTAGAACAAGGCATAGTTTTCCCTGCTGGCTCTTTGGGCATTGGACCCATCTCCAGCCATAGGCCATTTTTGTGCCTGGCGCGGCGCCAGGTGGGAAAGGGTGGTGTCGAGTCTGAAGGCAGCAGCAAAGCCTGCAGCCCCCAGGTCTTTGGGGCCAAGCAAGCGGTTCCCAAAGAGCTTTAGAACAAGGCATAGTTTTCCCTGCTGGCTCTTTGGGCATGGGACCCATCTCCAGCCATAGGCCATTTTTGTGCCTGGCGCGACGCCAAGTGGGAAAGGGTGGCTTTGAGGCTGAAGGCAGCAGGAAAGCCCACAGCCCCCAGGTCTGTGGGGCTATGCAAGCGGTTCCCAAAGAGCTTTAGAACAAGGCATAGTTTTCCCTGCTGGCTCTTTTGGCAGGGGACACATCTCCAGCCGTATGGCCATTTTTGTGCCTGGCCCGGCGCCAAGTGGGAAAGGGTGGCTTTGAGGCTGAAGGCAGCAGGAAAGCCTGCAGCCCCCAGGTCTGTGGGGCTACGCAAGCGGTTCCCAAAGAGCTTTAGAACAAGGCATAGTTTTCCCTGCTGGCTCTTTGGGCGGGGGACCCATCTCCAGCCGTATGGCCATTTTTGGGCCTGGCGGGGCGCCAAGTGGGGAAGGGTGGTTTTGAGGCTGAAGGCAGCAGCAAAGCCTGCAGCCCCCAGGTCTGTGGGGCCAAGCAAGCGGTTCCCAAAGAGCTTTAGAACAAGGCATAGTTTTCCCTGCTGGGTCTTTGGGCATGGGACCCATCTCCAGCCATAGGCCATTTTTGTGCCTGGCGCGACGCCAAGTGGGAAAGGGTGGCTTTGAGGCTGCAGGCAGCAGCAAAGCCTGCAGCCCCCAGGTCTGTGGGGCTACGCAAGTGGTTCCCAAAGAGCTTTAGAACAAGGCATAGTTTTCCCTGCTGGCTCTTTGGGCGGGGGACCCATCTCCAGCCATATGGCCATATTTATGCCTGGCGCGGCGCCAAGTGGGAAAGGGTGGCTTTGAGGCTGAAGGCAGCAGGAAAGCCCGCAGCCCCCAGGTCTGTGGGGCTACGCAAGCGGTTCCCAAAGAGCTTTAGAACAAGGCATAGTTTTCCCTGCTGGCTCTTTGGGCGGGGGACCCATCTCCAGCCATATGGCCATTTTTGTGCCTGGCGCAGCGCCAAGTGGGAAAGGGTGGCTTTGAGGCTGAAGGCAGCAGCAAAGCCTGCAGCCCCAGGTCTCTGGGGCTACGCAAGCGGTTCCCAAAGAGCTTTAGAACAAGGCATAGTTTTCCCTGCTGGCTCTTTGGGCGGGGGACCCATCTCCAGCCGTATGGCCATTTTTGTGCCTGGCGCGGCGCCAAGTGGGAAAGGGTGGTTTTGAGGCTGAAGGCAGCAGCAAAGCCTGCAGCCCCCAGGTCTGTGGGGCTACGCAAGCGGTTCCCAAAGAGCTTTAGAACAAGGCATAGTTTTCCCTGCTTGTTCTTTGGGCGGGGGACCCATCTGCAGCCGTATGGCCATTTTTGGGCCTGGCGCGGCGCCAAGTGGGAAAGGGTGGTGTCGAGTCTGAAGGCAGCAGGAAAGCCCGCAGCCCCCAGGTCTGTGGGGCTACGCAAGCGGTTCCCAAAGAGCTTTAGAACAAGGCCTAGTTTTCCCTGCTGGCTCTTTGGGCGGGGGACCCATCTCCAGCCGTATGGCCATTTTTGAGCCTGGCTCGGCGCCAAGTGGGAAAGGGTGGTGTCGAGGCTGAAGGCAGGAGCAAAGCCTGCAGCCCCCAGGTCTGTGGGGCTACGCAAGCGTTTCCCAAAGAGCTTTAGAACAAGGCATAGTTTTCCCTGCTGGCTCTTTGGGCGGGGGACCCATCTCCAGCCGTATGGCCATTTTTGTGCCTGGCGCGGCGCCAAGTGGGAAAGGGTGGCTTTGAGGCTGAAGGCAGCAGGAAAGCCTCCAGCCCCCAGGTCTGTGGGGATACGCAAGTGGTTCCCAAAGAGCTTTAGAACAAGGCATAGTTTTCCCTGCTGGCTCTTTGGGCATGGGACCCATCTCCAGCCATAGGCCATTTTTGTGCCTGATGCGGCGCCAAGTCTGAAAGGGTGGCTTTGAGGCTGAAGAGAGCAGGAAAGCCTGCAGCCCCCAGGTCTGTGGGGCTATGCAGGCGGTTCCCAAAAAGCTTTAGAACAAGGCATAGTTTTCCCTGCTGGCTCTTTGGGCGGGGGACCCATCTCCAGCCGTATGGCCATTTTTGTGCCTGGCGCGGTGCCAAGTGGGAAAGAGTGGCTTTGAGGCTGAAGGCAGCAGGAAAGCCTGCAGCCCCCAGGTTTGTGGGGCTACGCAAGCGGTTCCCAAAGAGCTTTAGAACAAGGCATAGTTTTCCCTGCTGGCTCTTTGGGCGGGGGACCCATCTCCAGCCATAGGCCATTTCTGTGCCTGATAGGGCGCCAAGTGGGAAAGGGTGGTTTTGAGGCTGAAGACAGCAGGAAAGCCTGCAGCCCCCAGGTCTGTGGGGCTACGCAAGCGGTTCCCAAAGAGCTTTAGAACAAGGCATAGTTTTCCCTGCTGGCTCTTTGGGCGGTGGACCCATCTCCAGCCGTATGGCCATTTTTGTGCCTGGCCCGGCGCCAAATGGGAAAGGGTGGTGTCGAGGCTGAAGGCAGCAGCAAAGCCCGCAGCCCCCAGGTCTGTGGGGCTATGCAAGCGGTTCCCAAAGAGTTTTAGAACAAGGCATAGTTTTCCTTGCTGGCTCTTTGGGCATGGGACCCATCTCCAGCCATAGGCCATTTTTGTGCCTGGCGCGGCGCCAGGTTGGAAAGGGTGGTGTCGAGTCTGAAGGCAGCAGCAAAGCCTGCAGCCCCCAGGTCTGTGGGGCCAAGCAAGCGGTTCCCAAAGAGCTTTAGAACAAGGCATAGTTTTCCCTGCTGGCTCTTTGGGCGGGGGATCCATCTCCAGCCATAGGCCATTTTTGTGCCTGGCGCGGCGCCAAGTGGGAAAGGGTGGCTTTGAGGCTGAAGGCAGCAGCAAAGCCTGCAGCCCCCAGGTCTGTGGGGCTACGCAAGCGGTTCCCAAAGAGCTTTAGAACAAGGCATAGTTTTCCCAGCTGGCTCTTAGGGCATGGGACCCATCTCCAGCCGTATGGCCATTTTTGTGCCTGATGCGGCACCAAGTGGGAAAGGGTGGCTTTGAGGCTGAAGGCAGCAGGAAAGCCCGCAGCCCCCAGGTCTGTGGGGCTACGCAAGCGGTTCCCAAAGAGCTTTAGAACAAGGCATAATTTTCCCTGCTGGCTCTCTGGGCGGGGGACCCATCTCCAGCCGTATGGCCATTTTTGTGCCTGGCGCGGCGCCAAGTGGGAAAGGGTGCTGTCGAGGCTGAAGGCAGCAGGAAAGCCTGCAGCCCCCAGGTCTGTGCGGCTACGCAAGCGGTTCCCAAAGAGCTTTAGAACAAGGCATATTTTTCCCTGCTGGCTCTTTGGGCGGGGGACCCATCTCCAGCCGTATGGCCATTTTTGTGCGTGGCGAGGGGCCAAGTGGGAAAGGGTGGTGTAGAGGCTGAAGGCAGCAGGAAGGCCCACAGCCCCCAGGTCTGTGGGGCTATGCAAGCGGTTCCCAAAGAGCTTTAGAACAAGGCATAGTTTTCCTTGCTGGGTCTTTGGGCATGGGACCCATCTCCAGCCATAGACCATTTTTGTGCCTACCGCGGCGCCAAGTGGGAAAGGGTGGCTTTGAGGCTGAAGGCAGCAGGAAAGCCTGCAGCCCCCAGGTCTGTGGGGCTACGCAAGCGGTTCCCAAAGAGCTTTAGAACAAGGCATAGTTTTCCCTGCTGGCTCTTTGGGCGGGGGACCCATCTCCAGCCATATGGCCATTTTTGTGCCTGGCGCAGCGCCAAGTGGGAAAGGGTGGCTTTGAGGCTGAAGGCAGCAGCAAAGCCTGCAGCCCCCAGGTCTGTGCAGCTACGCAAGCGGTTCCCAAAGAGCTTTAGAACAAGGCATAGTTTTCCCTGCTGGCTCTTTGGGCGGGGGACCCATCTCCAGTCGTATGGCTATTTTTATGCCTGGCGCGGTGCGTAGTGGGAAAGGGTGGTTTTGAGGCTGAAGGCAGCAGGAAAGCCCGCAGCCCCCAGGTCTGTGGGGCTACGCAAGCGGTTCCCAAAGAGCTTTAGAACAAGGCATAGTTTTCCCTGCTGGCTCTTTGGGCGGGGGACCCATCTCCAGCCGTATGGCCATTTTTGTGCCTGGCGCGGCGCCAAGTGGGAAAGGGTGGTTTTGAGGCTGAAGGCAGCAGGAAAGCCTGCAGCCCCCAGGTCTGTGGGGCTACGCAAGCGGTTCCCAAAGAGCTTTAGAACAAGGCATAGTTTTCCCTGCTGGCTCTTTGGGCGGGCGACCCATCTCCAGCCGTATGGCCATTTTTATGCCTGGGGCGGCGCCAAGTGGGAAAGGGTGGCTTTGAGGCTGAAGGCAGCAGGAAAGCCCGCAGCCCCCAGGTCTGTGGGGCTACGCAAGTGGTTCCCAAAGAGCTTTAGAACAAGGCATAGTTTTCCCTGCTGGCTCTTTGGGCGGTGGACCCATCTCCAGCCGTATGGCCATTTTTGTGCCTGGCCCGGCGCCAAATGGGAAAGGGTGGTGTCGAGGCTGAAGGCAGCAGCAAAGCCCGCAGCCCCCAGGTCTGTGGGGCTATGCAAGCGGTTCCCAAAGAGCTTTAGAACAAGGCATAGTTTTCCCTGCTGGCTCTTTGGGCGGGGGACCCATCTCCAGCCGTATGGCCATTTTTGTGCCTGATGCGGCGCCAAGTGGGAAAGGGTGGCTTTGAGGCTGAAGGCAGCAGGAAAGCCTGCAGCCCCCAGGTCTGTGGGGCTACGCAAGCGGTTCCCAAAGAGCTTTAGAACAAGGCACAGTTTTCCCTGCTGGCTCTTTGGGCGGGGGACCCATCTCCACTCGTATGGCCATTTTTGAGCCTGGCGCGGCGCCAAGTGGGAAAGGGTGGCTTTGAGGCTGAAGGCAGCAGCAAAGCCTCCAGCCCCCAGGTCTGTGGGGCTACGCAAGCGGTTCCCAAAGAGCTTTAGAACAAGGCATAGTTTTCCCTGCTGGCTCTTTGGGCGGGGGACCCATCTCCAGCCGTATGGCCATTTTTGTGCCTGGCGCGGCGCCAAGTGGGAAAGGGTGGCTTTGAGGCTGAAGGCAGCAGCAAAGCCTCCAGCCCCCAGGTCTGTGGGGCTACGCAAGCGGTTCCCAAAGAGCTTTAGAACAAGGCATAGTTTTCCCTGCTGGCTCTTTTGGCATGGGACCCATCTCCAGCCATAGGCCATTTTTGTGCCTGGCGCGACGCCAAGTGGGAAAGGGTGGTGTCGAGGCTGAAGGCAGCAGCAAAGCCCGCAGCCCCCAGGTCTGTGGGGCCAAGCAAGCGGTTCCCAAAGAGCTTTAGAACAAGGCATAGTTTTCCTTGCTGGCTCTTTGGGCATGGGACCCATCTCCAGCCATAGGCCATTTTTGTGCCTGATGCGGCGCCAAGTGGGAAACGGTGGTTTTGAGGCTGAAGGCAGCAGCAAAGCCTGCAGCCCCCAGGTCTGTGGGGCTACGCAAGCGGTTCCCAAAGAGCTTTAGAACAAGGCATAGTTTTCCCTGCTGGCTCTTTGGGCGGGGGACCCATCTCCAGCCATATGGCCATTTTTATGCCTGGGGCGGCGCCAAGTGGGAAAGGGTGGTGTCGAGGCTGAAGGCAGCAGGAAAGCCCGCAGCCCCCAGGTCTGTGGGGCTACGCAAGCGGTTCCCAAAGAGCTTTAGAACAAGGCATAGTTTTCCCTGCTGGCTCTTTGGGCGGGGGACCCATCTCCAGCCGTATGGCCATTTTTGTGCCTGGCGCGGCGCCAAGTGGGAAAGGGTGGCTTTGAGGCTGAAGGCAGCAGGAAAGCCTGCAGCCCCCAGGTTTGTGGGGCTACGCAAGCGGTTCCCAAAGAGCTTTAGAACAAGGCATAGTTTTCCCTGCTGGCTCTTTGGGCGGGGGACCCATCTCCAGCCGTATGGCCATTTTTGTGCCTGGCCCGGCGCCAAATGGGAAAGGGTGGTGTCGAGGCTGAAGGCAGCAGCAAAGCCCGCAGCCCCCAGGTCTGTGGGGCTATGCAAGCGGTTCCCAAAGAGCTTTAGAACAAGGCATAGTTTTCCCTGCTGGCTCTTTGGGCGGGGGACCCATCTCCAGCCATAGGCCATTTTTGTACCTGATGCGGCGCCAAGTGGGAAACGGTGGTTTTGAGGCTGAAGGCAGCAGGAAAGCCCGCAGCCCCCAGGTCTGTGGGGCTACGCAAGCGGTTCCCAAAGAGCTTTAGAACAAGGCATAGTTTTCCCTGCTGGCTCTTTGGGCGGGGGACCCATCTCCAGCCGTATGGCCATTTTTGTGCCTGGCCCGGCGCCAAGTGGGAAAGGGTGGCTTTGAGGCTGAAGGCAGCAGGAAAGCCCGCAGCCCCCAGGTCTGTGGGGCTACGCAAGCGGTTCCCAAAGAGCTTTAGAACAAGGCATAGTTTTCCCTGCTGGCTCTTTGGGCGGGGGACCCATCTCCAGCCGTATGGCCATTTTTGTGCGTGGCCAGGGGCCAAGTGGGAAAGGGTGGTGTCGAGGCTGAAGGCAGCAGGAAGGCCCAAAGCCCCCAGGTCTGTGGGGCTACGCAAGTGGTTCCCAAAGAGCTTTAGAACAAGGCATAGTTTTCCCAGCTGGCTCTTAGGGCATGGGACCCATCTCCAACCATAGGCCATTTTTGTGCCTAGCGCGACGCCAAGTGGGAAAGGGTGGCTTTGAGGCTGAATGCAGCAGCAAAGCCTGCAGCCCCCAGGTCTGTGGGGCCAAGCAAGCGGTTCCCAAAGAGCTTTAGAACAAGGCATAGTTTTCCTTGCTGGCTCTTTGGGCATGGGACCCATCTCCAGCCATAGGCCATTTTAGTGCCTGATGCGGCGCCAAGTGGGAAAGGGTGGTTTTGAGGCTGAAGGCAGCAGGAAAGCCTGCAGCCCCCAGGTCTGTGGGGCTACGCAAGCGGTTCCCAAAGAGCTTTAGAACAAGGCATAGTTTTCCCTGCTGGCTCTTTGGGCGGGGGACCCATCTCCAGCCATAGACCATTTTTGTGCCTAGCGCGGCGCCAAGTGGGAAAGGGTGGTGTCGAGGCTGAAGGCAGCAGGAAAGCCCGCAGCCCCCAGGTCTGTGGGGCTACGCAAGCGGTTCCCAAAGAGCTTTAGAACAAGGCATAGTTTTCCCTGCTGGCTCTTTGGGCGGGGGACCCATCTCCAGTCGTATGGCCATTTTTGTGCCTGGCGCAGCGCCAAGTGGGAAAGGGTTGCTTTGAGGCTGAAGGCAGCAGGAAAGCCCGCAGCCCCCAGGTCTGTGGGGCTACGCAAGCGGTTCCCAAAGAGCTTTAGAACAAGGCATAGTTTTCCCTGCTGGCTCTTTGGGCGGGGGACCCATCTCCAGCCGTATGGCCATTTTTGTGCCTGGCGCGGCGCCAAGTGGGAAAGGGTGGCTTTGAGGCTGAAGGCAGCAGGAAAGCCTGCAGCCCCCAGGTTTGTGGGGCTACGCAAGCGGTTCCCAAAGAGCTTTAGAACAAGGCATAGTTTTCCCAGCTGGCTCTTAGGGCATGGGACCCCTCTTCAGCCGTATGGCCATTTTTGTGCCTGGCGCGGCGCCAGGTGGGAAAGGGTGGTGTCGAGTCTGAAGGCAGCAGGAAAGCCTGCAGCCCCCAGGTCTGTGGGGCCAAGCAAGCGGTTCCCAAAGAGCTTTAGAACAAGGCATAGTTTTCCCTGCTGGCTCTTTGGGCATGGGACCCATCTCCAGCCATAGGCCATTTTTGTGCCTGGCGCGACGCCAAGTGGGAAAGTGTGGCTTTGAGGCTGAAGGCAGCAGGAAAGCCTGCAGCCCCCAGGTCTGTGGGGCTACGCAAGCGGTTCCCAAAGAGCTTTAGAACAAGGCATAGTTCTCCCTGCTGGCTCTTAGGGCATGGGACCCATCTCCAGCCATAGGCCATTTTTGTGCCTGATGCGGCGCCAAGTGGGAAAGGGTGGCTTTGAGGCTGAAGGCAACAGGAAAGCCCGCAGCCCCCAGGTCTGTGGGGCTACGCAAGCGGTTCCCAAAGAGCTTTAGAACAAGGCATAATTTTCCCTGCTGGCTCTCTGGGCGGGGGACCCATCTCCAGCCGTATGGCCATTTTTGTGCCTGGCGCGGCGCCAAGTGGGAAAGGGTGCTGTCGAGGCTGAAGGCAGCAGGAAAGCCTGCAGCCCCCAGGTCTGTGGGGCTACGCAAGCGGTTCCCAAAGAGCTTTAGAACAAGGCATAGTTTTCCCTGCTGGCTCTTTGGGCGGGGGACCCATCTCCAGCCGTATGGCCATTTTTGTGCGTGGCCAGGGGCCAAGTCGGAAAGGGTGGTGTCGAGGCTGAAGGCAGCAGCAAAGCCCGCAGCCCCCAGGTCTGTGGGGCTACGCAAGCGGTTCCCAAAGAGCTTTAGAACAAGGCATAGTTTTCCCTGATGGCTCTTTGGGCATGGGACCCATCTCCAGCCATAGGCCATTTTTGTGCCTGATGCGGCGCCAAGTGGGAACGGGTGGTTTTGAGGCTGAAGGCAGCAGGAAAGCCTGCAGCCCCCAGGTCTGTGCGGCTACGCAAGCGGTTCCCAAAGAGCTTTAGAACAAGGCATAGTTTTCCCTGCTGGCTCTTTGGGCGGGGGACCCATCTCCAGCCGTATGGCCATTTTTGTGCCTAGCGCGGCGCCAAGGGGGAAAGGGTGGTTTTGAGGCTGAAGGCAGCAGCAAAGCCTGCAGCCCCCAGGTCTGTGGGGCTACGCAAGCGGTTCCCAAAGAGCTTTAGAACAAGGCATATTTTTCCCTGCTGGCTCTTTGGGCGGGGGACCCATCTCCAGCCATATGGCCATTTTTATGCCTGGGGCGGCGCCAAGTGGGAAAGGGTGGTGTCGAGTCTGAAGGCAGCAGGAAAGCCTGCAGCCCCCAGGTCTGTGGGGCTACGCAAGCGGTTCCCAAAGAGCTTTAGAACAAGGCATAGTTTTCCCTGCTGGCTCTTTGGGCGGGGGACCCATCTCCAGCCGTATGGCCATTTTTGTGCCTGGCGCGGCGCCAAGTGGGAAAGGGTGGCTTTGAGGCTGAAGGCAGCAGGAAAGCCTGCAGCCCCCAGGTCTGTGGGGCTACGCAAGCGGTTCCCAAAGAGCTTTAGAACAAGGCATAGTTTTCCCTGCTGGCTCTTTGGGCGGGGGACCCATCTCCAGCCGTCTATCTATTTTTGTGCCTGGCGCGGTGCGTAGTGGCAAAGGGTCGTTTTGAGGCTGAAGGCAGCAGGAAAGCCCGCAGCCCCAGGTCTGTGGGGCTACGCAAGCGGTTCCCAAAGAGCTTTAGAACAAGGCATAGTTTTCCCTGCTGGCTCTTTGGGCGGGGGACCCATCTCCAGCCATAGGCCATTTCTGTGCCTGATAGGGCGCCAAGTGGGAAAGGGTGGCTTTGAGGCTGAAGACAGCAGGAAAGCCTGCAGCCCCCAGGTCTGTCGGGCTATGCAAGCGGTTCCCAAAGAGCTTTAGAACAAGGCATAGTTTTCCCTGCTGGCTCTTTGGGCGGGGGACCCATCTCCAGCCGTATGGCCATTTTTGAGCCTGGCGCGGTCCAAGTGGGAAAGGGTGGTGTCGAGGCTGAAGGCAGCAGCAAAGCCCGCAGCCCCCAGGTCTGTGGGGCTATGCAAGCGGTTCCCAAAGAGCTTTAGAACAAGGCATAGTTTTCCCTGCTGGCTCTTTGGGCATGGGACCCATCTGCAGCCATAGGCCATTTTTGTGCCTAGCGCGGCGCCAAGGGGGAAAGGGTGGTTTTGAGGCTGAAGGCAGCAGCAAAGCCTGCAGCCCCCAGGTCTGTGGGGCTACGCAAGCGGTTCCCAAAGAGCTTTAGAACAAGGCATATTTTTCCCTGCTGGCTCTTTGGGCCGGGGACCCATCTCCAGCCATATGGCCATTTTTATGCCTGGGGCGGCGCCAAGTGGGAAAGGGTGGTGTCGAGTCTGAAGGCAGCAGGAAAGCCTGCAGCCCCCAGGTCTGTGGGGCTACGCAAGCGGTTCCCAAAGAGCTTTAGAACAAGGCATAGTTTTCCCTGCTGGCTCTTTGGGCGGGGGACCCATCTCCAGCCGTATGGCCATTTTTGTGCCTGGCGCGGCGCCAAGTGGGAAAGGGTGGCTTTGAGGCTGAAGGCAGCAGGAAAGCCTGCAGCCCCCAGGTCTGTGGGGCTACGCAAGCGGTTCCCAAAGAGCTTTAGAACAAGGCATAGTTTTCCCTGCTGGCTCTTTGGGCGGGGGACCCATCTCCAGCCGTCTATCTATTTTTCTGCCTGGCGCGGTGCGTAGTGGCAAAGGGTCGTTTTGAGGCTGAAGGCAGCAGGAAAGCCCGCAGCCCCAGGTCTGTGGGGCTACGCAAGCGGTTCCCAAAGAGCTTTAGAACAAGGCATAGTTTTCCCTGCTGGCTCTTTGGGCGGGGGACCCATCTCCAGCCATAGGCCATTTCTGTGCCTGATAGGGCGCCAAGTGGGAAAGGGTGGCTTTGAGGCTGAAGACAGCAGGAAAGCCTGCAGCCCCCAGGTCTGTCGGGCTATGCAAGCGGTTCCCAAAGAGCTTTAGAACAAGGCATAGTTTTCCCTGCTGGCTCTTTGGGCGGGGGACCCATCTCCAGCCGTATGGCCATTTTTGAGCCTGGCGCGGTCCAAGTGGGAAAGGGTGGTGTCGAGGCTGAAGGCAGCAGCAAAGCCCGCAGCCCCCAGGTCTGTGGGGCTATGCAAGCGGTTCCCAAAGAGCTTTAGAACAAGGCATAGTTTTCCCTGCTGGCTCTTTGGGCATGGGACCCATCTGCAGCCATAGGCCATTTTTGTGCCTGGCGCGGCGCCAGGTGGGAAAGGGTGGTGTCGAGTCTGAAGGCAGCAGCAAAGCCTGCAGCCCCCAGGTCTTTGGGGCCAAGCAAGCGGTTCCCAAAGAGCTTTAGAACAAGGCATAGTTTTCCCTGCTGGCTCTTTGGGCATGGGACCCATCTCCAGCCATAGGCCATTTTTGTGCCTGGCTCGACGCCAAGTGGGAAAGGGTGGCTTTGAGGCTGAAGGCAGCAGGAAAGCCCACAGCCCCCGGGTCTGTGGGGCTATGCAAGCGGTTCCCAAAGAGCTTTAGAACAAGGCATAGTTTTCCCTGCTGGCTCTTTTGGCAGGGGACACATCTCCAGCCGTATGGCCATTTTTGTGCCTGGCCCGGCGCCAAGTGGGAAAGGGTGGCTTTGAGGCTGAAGGCAGCAGGAAAGCCTGCAGCCCCCAGGTCTGTGGGGCTACGCAAGCGGTTCCCAAAGAGCTTTAGAACAAGGCATAGTTTTCCCTGCTGGCTCTTTGGGCGGGGGACCCATCTCCAGCCGTATGGCCATTTTTGGGCCTGGCGGGGCGCCAAGTGGGGAAGGGTGGTTTTGAGGCTGAAGGCAGCAGCAAAGCCTGCAGCCCCCAGGTCTGTGGGGCCAAGCAAGCGGTTCCCAAAGAGCTTTAGAACAAGGCATAGTTTTCCCTGCTGGGTCTTTGGGCATGGGACCCATCTCCAGCCATAGGCCATTTTTGTGCCTGGCGCGACGCCAAGTGGGAAAGGGTGGCTTTGAGGCTGAAGGCAGCAGCAAAGCCTGCAGCCCCCAGGTCTGTGGGGCTACGCAAGTGGTTCCCAAAGAGCTTTAGAACAAGGCATAGTTTTCCCTGCTGGCTCTTTGGGCGGGGGACCCATCTCCAGCCATATGGCCATATTTATGCCTGGCGAAGCGCCAAGTGGGAAAGGGTGGCTTTGAGGCTGAAGGCAGCAGGAAAGCCTGCAGCCCCCAGGTCTGTGGGGCTACGGAAGCGGTTCCCAAAGAGCTTTAGAACAAGGCATAGTTTTCCCTGCTGGCTCTTTGGGCGGGAGACCCATATCCAGCCATAGGCCATTTTTGTGCCTGGCGCGACGCCAAGTGGGAAAGGGTGGCTTTGAGGCTGAAGGCAGCAGCAAAGCCTGCAGCCCCCAGGTCTGTGGGGCTACGCAAGCGGTTCCCAAAGAGCTTTAGAACAAGGCATAGTTTTCCCTGCTGGCTCCTCGGGCGGGGGACCCATCTCCAGTCATATGGCTATTTTTATGCCTGGCGCGGTGCGTAGTGGGAAAGGGTGTATTTGAGGCTGAAGGCAGCAGGAAAGCCCGCAGCCCCCAGGTCTGTGGGGCTACGCAAGCGGTTCCCAAAGAGCTTTAGAACAAGGCATAGTTTTCCCTGCTGGCTCTTTGGGCGGGGGACCCATCTGCAGCCGTATGGCCATTTTTGTGCCTTTCGCGGCGCCAAGTGGGAAAGGGTGTTGTCGAGGCTGAAGGCAGCAGGAAAGCCCGCAGCCCCCAGGTCTGTGGGGCCAAGCAAGCGGTTCCCAAAGAGCTTTAGAACAAGGCATAGTTTTCCCTGCTGGCTCTTTGGGCGGGGGACCCATCTCCAGCCGTATGGCCATTTTTGAGCCTGGCACGGCGCCAGGTGGGAAAGGGTGGCTTTGAGGCTGAAGGCAGCAGCAAAGCCTGCAGCCCCAAGGTCTGTGGGGCTACGCAAGCGGTTCCCAAAGAGCTTTAGAACAAGGCATAGTTTTCCCTGCTGGCTCTTTGGGCGGGGGACCCATCTCCAGCCATAGGCCATTTTTGTGCCTGGCGCGACGCCAAGTGGGAAAGGGTGGTTTTGAGGCTGAAGGCAGCAGGAAAGCCTGCAGCCCCCAGGTCTGTGGGGCTACGCAAGCGGTTCCCAAAGAGCTTTAGAACAAGGCATAGTTTTCCCTGCTGGCTCTTTGGGCGGGGGACCCATCTCCAGCCGTCTAGCTATTTTTGTGCCTGGCGCGGTGCGTAGTGGGAAAGGGTGGCTTTGAGGCTGAAGGCAGCAGGAAAGCCCGCAGCCCCCAGGTCTGTGGGGCTACGCAAGCGGTTCCCAAAGAGCTTTAGAACAAGGCATAGTTTTCCCTGCTGGCTCTTTGGGCGGGGGACCCATCTCCAGCCGTATGGCCATTTTTGTGCCTGGCGCGGCGCCAAGTGGGAAAGGGTGGTGTCGAGGCTGAAGGCAGCAGGAAAGCCTGCAGCCCCCAGGTCTGTGCGGCTACGCAAGCGGTTCACAAAGAGCTTTAGAACAAGGCATAGTTTTCCCTGCTGGCTCTTTTGGCAGGGGACCCATCTCCAGCCGTATGGCCATTTTTGTCCCTGGCCCGGCGCCAAGTGGGAAAGGGTGCTGTCGAGGCTGAAGGCAGCAGCAAAGCCTGCAGCCCCCAGGTCTGTGGGGCTACGCAAGCGGTTCCCAAAGAGCTTTAGAACAAGGCATAGTTTTCCCTGCTGGCTCTTTGGGCGGGGGACCCATCTCCAGTCGTATGGCCATTTTTGTGCCTGGCGCGGCGCCAAGTGGGAAAGGGTGGCTTTGAGGCTGAAGGCAGCAGGAAAGCCCGCAGCCCCCAGGTCTGTGGGGCTACGCAAGCGGTTCCCAAAGAGCTTTAGAACAAGGCCTAGTTTTCCCTGCTGGCTCTTTGGGCGGGGGACCCATCTCCAGCCGTATGGCCATTTTTGTGCCTGGCGCGGCGCCAAGTGGGAAAGGGTGGCTTTGAGGCTGAAGGCAGCAGCAAGCCTGCAGCCCCCAGGTCTGTGGGGCTACGCAAGCGGTTCCCAAAGAGCTTTAGAACAAGGCATAATTTTCCCTGCTGGCTCTCTGGGCGGGGGAACCATCTCCAGCCGTATGGCCATTTTTGTGCCTGGCGCGGCGCCAAGTGGGAAAGGGTGCTGTCGAGGCTGAAGGCAGCAGGAAAGCCTGCAGCCCCCAGGTCTGTGCGGCTACGCAAGCGGTTCCCAAAGAGCTTTAGAACAAGGCATAGTTTTCCCTGATGGCTCTTTGGGCGGGGGACCCATCTCCAGCCGTATGGCCATTTTTGTGCGTGGCCAGGGGCCAAGTGGGAAAGGGTGGTGTCGAGGCTGAAGGCAGCAGGAAGGCCCACAGCCGCCAGGTCTGTGGGGCTACGCAAGCGGTTCCCAAAGAGCTTTAGAACAAGGCATAGTTTTCCTTGCTGGGTCTTTGGGCATGGGACCCATCTCCAGCCATAGACCATTTTTGTGCCTACCGCGGCGCCAAGTGGGAAAGGGTGGCTTTGAGGCTGAAGGCAGCAGGAAAGCCCACACCACCCAGGTCTGTGGGGCTACGCAAGCGGTTCCCAAAGAGCTTTAGAACAAGGCATAGTTTTCCCTGCTGGCTCTTTGGGCGGGGGACCCATCTCCAGCCATATGGCCATTTTTGTGCCTGGCGCAGCGCCAAGTGGGAAAGGGTGGCTTTGAGGCTGAAGGCAGCAGCAAAGCCTGCAGCCCCCAGGTCTGTGGGGCTACGCAAGCGGTTCCCAAAGAGCTTTAGAACAAGGCATAGTTTTCCCTGCTGGCTCTTTGGGCGGGGGACCCATCTCCAGTCGTATGGCTATTTTTATGCCTGGCGCGGTGCGTAGTGGGAAAGGGTGGTGTCGAGGCTGAAGGCAGCAGGAAAGCCCGCAGCCCCCAGGTCTGTGGGGCTACGCAAGCGGTTCCCAAAGAGCTTTAGAACAAGGCATAGTTTTCCCTGCTGGCTCTTTGGGCGGGGGACCCATCTCCAGCCATAGGCCATTTTTGTGCCTGGCGCAGCGCCAAGTGGGAAAGGGTGGCTTTGAGGCTGAAGGCAGCAGCAAAGCCTGCAGCCCCAGGTCTGTGGGGCTACGCAAGCGGTTCCAAAAGAGCTTTAGAACAAGGCCTAGTTTTCCCTGCTGGCTCTTTGGGCGGGGGACCCATCTCCAGCCGTATGGCCATTTTTGGGCCTGGCGCGGCGCCAAGTGGGAAAGGGTGGTGTGGAGTCTGAAGGCAGGAGCAAAGCCTGCAGCCCCCAGGTCTGTGGGGCTACGCAAGCGGTTCCCAAAGAGCTTTAGAACAAGGCATAGTTTTCCCTGCTGGCTCTTTGGGCGGGGGACCCATCTCCAGCCGTATGGCCATTTTTGTGCCTGGCGCGGCGCCAAGTGGGAAAGGGTGGCTTTGAGGCTGAAGGCAGCAGGAAAGCCTGCAGCCCCCAGGTTTGTGGGGCTACGCAAGCGGTTCCCAAAGAGCTTTAGAACAAGGCATAGTTTTCCCTGCTGGCTCTTTGGGCGGGGGACCCATCTCCAGCCACAGGCCATTTCTGTGCCTGATAGGGCGCCAAGTGGGAAAGGGTGGTTTTGAGGCTGAAGGCAGCAGGAAAGCCTGCAGCCCCCAGGTCTGTGGGGCTATGGAAGCGGTTCCCAAAGAGCTTTAGAACAAGGCATAGTTTTCCCTGCTGGCTCTTTGGGCGGTGGACCCATCCCCAGCCGTATGGCCATTTTTGTGCCTGGCGCGGCGCCAAGTGGGAAAGGGTGGTGTCGAGGCTGAAGGCAGCAGCAAATCCCGCAGCCCCCAGGTCTGTGGGGCTATGCAAGCGGTTCCCAAAGAGCTTTAGAACAAGGCATAGTTTTCCTTGCTGGCTCTTTGGGCATGGGACCCATCTCCAGCCATAGGCCATTTTGTGCCTGGCGCGGCGCCAGGTTGGAAAGGGTGGTGTCGAGTCTGAAGGCAGCAGCAAAGCCTGCAGCCCCCAGGTCTGTGGGGCCAAGCAAGCGGTTCCCAAAGAGCTTTAGAACAAGGCATAGTTTTCCCTGCTGGCTCTTTGGGCGGGGGACCCATCTCCAGCCATAGGCCATTTTTGTGCCTGGCGCGGCGCCAAGTGGGAAAGGGTGGCTTTGAGGCTGAAGGCAGCAGCAAAGCCTGCAGCCCCCAGGTCTGTGGGGCTACGCAAGCGGTTCCCAAAGAGCTTTAGAACAAGGCATAGTTTTCCCAGCTGGCTCTTAGGGCATGGGACCCATATCCAGCCATAGGCCATTTTTGTGCCTGATGCGGCACCAAGTGGGAAAGGGTGGCTTTGAGGCTGAAGGCAGCAGGAAAGCCTGCAGCCCCCAGGTCTGTGGGGCTACGCAAGCGGTTCCCAAACAGCTTTAGAACAAGGCATAATTTTCCCTGCTGGCTCTCTGGGCGGGGGACCCATCTCCAGCCGTATGGCCATTTTTGTGCCTGGCGCGGCGCCAAGTGGGAAAGGGTGGCTTTGAGGCTGAAGGCAGCAGCAAAGCCTGCAGCCCCCAGGTCTGTGGGGCTACGCAAGCGGTTCCCAAAGAGCTTTAGAACAAGGCCTAGTTTTCCCTGCTGGCTCTTTGGGCGGGGGACCCCATCTCCAGCCGTATGGCCATTTTTGTGCCTGGCGCGGCGCCAAGTGGGAAAGGGTGGCTTTGAGGCTGAAGGCAGAAGGAAAGCCTGCAGCCCCCAGGTTTGTGGGGCTACGCAAGCGGTTCCCAAAGAGCTTTAGAACAAGGCATAGTTTTCCCTGCTGGCTCTTTGGGCGGGGGACCCATCTCCAGCCATAGGCCATTTCTGTGCCTGATAGGGCGCCAAGTGGGAAAGGGTGGTTTTGAGGCTGAAGGCAGCAGGAAAGCCTGCAGCCCCCAGGTCTGTGGGGCTATGCAAGCGGTTCCCAAAGAGCTTTAGAACAAGGCATAGTTTTCCCTGCTGGCTCTTTGGGCGGTGGACCCATCTCCAGCCGTATGGCCATTTTTCTGCCTGGCGCGGCGCCAAGTGGGAAAGGGTGGTGTCGAGGCTGAAGGCAGCAGCAAAGCCCGCAGCCCCCAGGTCTGTGGGGCTATGCAAGCGGTTCCCAAAGAGCTTTAGAACAAGGCATAGTTTTCCTTGCTGGCTCTTTGGGCATGGGACCCATCTCCAGCCATAGGCCATTTTTGTGCCTGGCGCGGCGCCAGGTTGGAAAGGGTGGTGTCGAGTCTGAAGGCAGCAGCAAAGCCTGCAGCCCCCAGGTCTGTGGGGCCAAGCAAGCGGTTCCCAAAGAGCTTTAGAACAAGGCATAGTTTTCCCTGCTGGCTCTTTGGGCGGGGGACCCATCTCCAGCCATAGGCCATTTTTGTGCCTGGCGCGGCGCCAAGTGGGAAAGGGTGGCTTTGAGGCTGAAGGCAGCAGCAAAGCCTGCAGCCCCCAGGTCTGTGGGGCTACGCAAGCGGTTCCCAAAGAGCTTTAGAACAAGGCATATTTTTCCCTGCTGGCTCTTTGGGCGGGGGACCCATCTCCAGCCATATGGCCATTTTTATGCCTGGGGCGGCGCCAAGTGGGAAAGGGTGGTGTCGAGTCTGAAGGCAGCAGGAAAGCCTGCAGCCCCCAGGTCTGTGGGGCTACGCAAGCGGTTCCCAAAGAGCTTTAGAACAAGGCATAGTTTTCCCTGCTGGCTCTTTGGGCGGGGGACCCATCTCCAGCCGTATGGCCATTTTTGTGCCTGGCGCGGCGCCAAGTGGGAAAGGGTGGCTTTGAGGCTGAAGGCAGCAGGAAAGCCTGCAGCCCCCAGGTCTGTGGGGCTACACAAGCGGTTCCCAAAGAGCTTTAGAACAAGGCATAGTTTTCCCTGCTGGCTCTTTGGGCGGGGGACCCATCTCCAGCCGTCTATCTATTTTTGTGCCTGGCGCGGTGCGTAGTGGCAAAGGGTCGTTTTGAGGCTGAAGGCAGCAGGAAAGCCCGCAGCCCCCAGGTCTGTGGGGCTACGCAAGCGGTTCCCAAAGAGCTTTAGAACAAGGCATAGTTTTCCCTGCTGGCTCTTTGGGCGGGGGACCCATCTCCAGCCATAGGCCATTTCTGTGCCTGATAGGGCGCCAAGTGGGAAAGGGTGGCTTTGAGGCTGAAGACAGCAGGAAAGCCTGCAGCCCCAGGTCTGTCGGGCTATGCAAGCGGTTCCCAAAGAGCTTTAGAACAAGGCATAGTTTTCCCTGCTGGCTCTTTGGGCGGGGGACCCATCTCAGCCGTATGGCCATTTTTGAGCCTGGCGCGGTCCAAGTGGGAAAGGGTGGTGTCGAGGCTGAAGGCAGCAGCAAAGCCCGCAGCCCCCAGGTCTGTGGGGCTATGCAAGCGGTTCCCAAAGAGCTTTAGAACAAGGCATAGTTTTCCCTGCTGGCTCTTTGGGCATGGGACCCATCTCCAGCCATAGGCCATTTTTGTGCCTGGCGCGGCGCCAGGTGGGAAAGGGTGGTGTCGAGTCTGAAGGCAGCAGCAAAGCCTGCAGCCCCCAGGTCTTTGGGGCCAAGCAAGCGGTTCCCAAAGAGCTTTAGAACAAGGCATAGTTTTCCTGCTGGCTCTTTGGGCATGGGACCCATCTCCAGCCATAGGCCATTTTTGTGCCTGGCGCGACGCCAAGTGGAAAGGGTGGCTTTGAGGCTGAAGGCAGCAGGAAAGCCCACAGCCCCCAGGTCTGTGGGGCTATGCAAGCGGTTCCCAAAGAGCTTTAGAACAAGGCATAGTTTTCCCTGCTGGCTCTTTTGGCAGGGGACACATCTCCAGCCGTATGGCCATTTTTGTGCCTGGCCCGGCGCCAAGTGGGAAAGGGTGGCTTTGAGGCTGAAGGCAGCAGGAAAGCCTGCAGCCCCCAGGTCTGTGGGGCTACGCAAGCGGTTCCCAAAGAGCTTTAGAACAAGGCATAGTTTTCCCTGCTGGCTCTTTGGGCGGGGGACCCATCTCCAGCCGTATGGCCATTTTTGGGCCTGGCGGGGCGCCAAGTGGGGAAGGGTGGTTTTGAGGCTGAGGCAGCAGCAAAGCCTGCAGCCCCCAGGTCTGTGGGGCCAAGCAAGCGGTTCCCAAAGAGCTTTAGAACAAGGCATAGTTTTCCCTGCTGGGTCTTTGGGCATGGGACCCATCTCCAGCCATAGGCCATTTTTGTGCCTGGCGCGACGCCAAGTGGGAAAGGGTGGCTTTGAGGCTGAAGGCCAGCAGCAAAGCCTGCAGCCCCCAGGTCTGTGGGGCTACGCAAGTGGTTCCCAAAGAGCTTTAGAACAAGGCATAGTTTTCCCTGCTGGCTCTTTGGGCGGGGGACCCATCTCCAGCCATATGGCCATATTTATGCCTGGCGAAGCGCCAAGTGGGAAAGGGTGGCTTTGAGGCTGAAGGCAGCAGGAAAGCCTGCAGCCCCCAGGTCTGTGGGGCTACGCAAGCGGTTCCCAAAGAGCTTTAGAACAAGGCATAGTTTTCCCTGCTGGCTCTTTGGGCGGGAGACCCATATCCAGCCATAGGCCATTTTTGTGCCTGGCGCGACGCCAAGTGGGAAAGGGTGGCTTTGAGGCTGAAGGCAGCAGCAAAGCCTGCAGCCCCCAGGTCTGTGGGGCTACGCAAGCGGTTCCCAAAGAGCTTTAGAACAAGGCATAGTTTTCCCTGCTGGCTCCTCGGGCGGGGGACCCATCTCCAGTCATATGGCTATTTTTATGCCTGGCGCGGTGCGTAGTGGGAAAGGGTGTATTTGAGGCTGAAGGCAGCAGGAAAGCCCGCAGCCCCCAGGTCTGTGGGGCTACGCAAGCGGTTCCAAAGAGCTTTAGAACAAGGCATAGTTTTCCCTGCTGGCTCTTTGGGCGGGGGACCCATCTGCAGCCGTATGGCCATTTTTGTGCCTTTCGCGGCGCCAAGTGGGAAAGGGTGTTGTCGAGGCTGAAGGCAGCAGGAAAGCCCGCAGCCCCCAGGTCTGTGGGGCCAAGCAAGCGGTTCCCAAAGAGCTTTAGAACAAGGCATAGTTTTCCCTGCTGGCTCTTTGGGCGGGGGACCCATCTCCAGCCGTATGGCCATTTTTGAGCCTGGCACGGCGCCAGGTGGGAAAGGGTGGCTTTGAGGCTGAAGGCAGCAGCAAAGCCTGCAGCCCCAAGGTCTGTGGGGCTACGCAAGCGGTTCCCAAAGAGCTTTAGAACAAGGCATAGTTTTCCCTGCTGGCTCTTTGGGCGGGGGACCATCTCCAGCCATAGGCCATTTTTGTGTCTGGCGCGACGCCAAGTGGGAAAGGCTGGTTTTGAGGCTGAAGGCAGCAGGAAAGCCTGCAGCCCCCAGGTCTGTGGGGCTACGCAAGCGGTTCCCAAAGAGCTTTAGAACAAGGCATAGTTTCCCTGCTGGCTCTTTGGGCGGGGGACCCATCTCCAGCCGTCTAGCTATTTTTGTGCCTGGCGCGGTGCGTAGTGGGAAAGGGTGGCTTTGAGGCTGAAGGCAGCAGGAAAGCCCGCAGCCCCAGGTCTGTGGGGCTACGCAAGCGGTTCCCAAAGAGCTTTAGAACAAGGCATAGTTTTCCCTGCTGGCTCTTTGGGCGGGGGACCCATCTCCAGCCGTATGGCCATTTTTGTGCCTGGCGCGGCGCCAAGTGGGAAAGGGGTGGTGTCGAGGCTGAAGGCAGCAGGAAAGCCTGCAGCCCCCAGGTCTGTGCGGCTACGCAAGCGGTTCACAAAGAGCTTTAGAACAAGGCATAGTTTTCCTTGCTGGCTCTTTTGGCAGGGGACCCATCTCCAGCCGTATGGCCATTTTTGTCCCTGGCCCGGCGCCAAGTGGGAAAGGGTGCTGTCGAGGCTGAAGGCAGCAGCAAAGCCTGCAGCCCCCAGGTCTGTGGGGCTACGCAAGCGGTTCCCAAAGAGCTTTAGAACAAGGCATAGTTTTCCCTGCTGGCTCTTTGGGCGGGGGACCCATCTCCAGTCGTATGGCCATTTTTGTGCCTGGCGCGGCGCCAAGTGGGAAAGGGTGGCTTTGAGGCTGAAGGCAGCAGGAAAGCCCGCAGCCCCCAGGTCTGTGGGGCTACGCAAGCGGTTCCCAAAGAGCTTTAGAACAAGGCCTAGTTTTCCCTGCTGGCTCTTTGGGCGGGGGACCCATCTCCAGCCGTATGGCCATTTTTGTGCCTGGCGCAGCGCCAAGTGGGAAAGGGTGGCTTTGAGGCTGAAGGCAGCAGCAAGCCTGCAGCCCCCAGGTCTGTGGGGCTACGCAAGCGGTTCCCAAAGAGCTTTAGAACAAGGCATAATTTTCCCTGCTGGCTCTCTGGGCGGTGGACCCATCTCCAGCCGTATGGCCATTTTTGTGCCTGGCGCGGCGCCAAGTGGGGAAAGGGTGCTGTCGAGGCTGAAGGCAGCAGGAAAGCCTGCAGCCCCCAGGTCTGTGCGGCTACGCAAGCGGTTCCCAAAGAGCTTTAGAACAAGGCATAGTTTTCCCTGATGGCTCTTGGGCGGGGGACCCATCTCCAGCCGTATGGCCATTTTTGTGCGTGGCCAGGGGCCAAGTGGGAAAGGGTGGTGTCGAGGCTGAAGGCAGCAGGAAGGCCCACAGCCGCCAGGTCTGTGGGGCTACGCAAGCGGTTCCCAAAGAGCTTTAGAACAAGGCATAGTTTTCCTTGCTGGGTCTTTGGGCATGGGACCCATCTCCAGCCATAGGCCATTTTTGTGCCTACCGGGGCGCCAAGTGGGAAAGGGTGGCTTTGAGGCTGAAGGCAGCAGGAAAGCCCACACCACCCAGGTCTGTGGGGCTACGCAAGCGGTTCCCAAAGAGCTTTAGAACAAGGCATAGTTTTCCCTGCTGGCTCTTTGGGCGGGGGACCCATCTCCAGCCATATGGCCATTTTTGTGCCTGGCGCAGCGCCAAGTGGGAAAGGGTGGCTTTGAGGCTGAAGGCAGCAGCAAAGCCTGCAGCCCCCAGGTCTGTGGGGCTACGCAAGCGGTTCCCAAAGAGCTTTAGAACAAGGCATAGTTTTCCCTGCTGGCTCTTTGGGCGGGGGACCCATCTCCAGTCGTATGGCTATTTTTATGCCTGGCGCGGTGCGTAGTGGGAAAGGGTGGCTTTGAGGCTGAAGGCAGCAGGAAAGCCCGCAGCCCCCAGGTCTGTGGGGCTACGCAAGCGGTTCCCAAAGAGCTTTAGAACAAGGCATAGTTTTCCCTGCTGGCTCTTTGGGCGGGGGACCCATCTCCAGCCATAGGCCATTTTTGTGCCTGGCGCAGCGCCAAGTGGGAAAGGGTGGCTTGAGGCTGAAGGCAGCAGCAAAGCCTGCAGCCCCAGGTCTGTGGGGCTACGCAAGCGGTTCCAAAAGAGCTTTAGAACAAGGCCTAGTTTTCCCTGCTGGCTCTTTGGGCGGGGGACCCATCTCCAGCCGTATGGCCATTTTGGGCCTGGCGCGGCGCCAAGTGGGAAAGGGTGGTGTGGAGTCTGAAGGCAGGAGCAAAGCCTGCAGCCCCCAGGTCTGTGGGGCTACGCAAGCGGTTCCCAAAGAGCTTTAGAACATCAGTATAGTTTTCCCTGCTGGCTCTTTGGGCGGGGGACCCATCTCCAGCCGTATGGCCATTTTTGTGCCTGGCGCGGCGCCAAGTGGGAAAGGGTGGCTTTGAGGCTGAAGGCAGCAGGAAAGCCTGCAGCCCCCAGGTTTGTGGGGCTACGCAAGCGGTTCCCAAAGAGCTTTAGAACAAGGCATAGTTTTCCTGCTGGCTCTTTGGGCGGGGGACCCATCTCCAGCCACAGGCCATTTCTGTGCCTGATAGGGCGCCAAGTGGGAAAGGGTGGTTTTGAGGCTGAAGGCAGCAGGAAAGCCTGCAGCCCCCAGGTCTGTGGGGCTATGGAAGCGGTTCCCAAAGAGCTTTAGAACAAGGCATAGTTTTCCCTGCTGGCTCTTTGGGCGGTGGACCCATCCCCAGCCGTATGGCCATTTTTGTGCCTGGCGCGGCGCCAAGTGGGAAAGGGTGGTGTCGAGGCTGAAGGCAGCAGCAAATCCCGCAGCCCCCAGGTCTGTGGGGCTATGCAAGCGGTTCCCAAAGAGCTTTAGAACAAGGCATAGTTTTCCTTGCTGGCTCTTTGGGCATGGGACCCATCTCCAGCCATAGGCATTTTTGTGCCTGGCGCGGCGCCAGGTTGGAAAGGGTGGTGTCGAGTCTGAAGGCAGCAGCAAAGCCTGCAGCCCCCAGGTCTGTGGGGCCAAGCAAGCGGTTCCCAAAGAGCTTTAGAACAAGGCATAGTTTTCCCCTGCTGGCTCTTTGGGCATGGGACCCATCTCCAGCCATAGGCCATTTTCTGTTTTTTGTGCCTGGCGCGGCGCCAAGTGGGAAAGGGTGGCTTTGAGGCTGAAGGCAGCAGCAAAGCCTGCAGCCCCCAGGTCTGTGGGGCTACGCAAGCGGTTCCCAAAGAGCTTTAGAACAAGGCATAGTTTTCCCAGCTGGCTCTTAGGGCATGGGACCCATATCCAGCCATAGGCCATTTTTGTGCCTGATGCGGCACCAAGTGGGAAAGGGTGGCTTTGAGGCTGAAGGCAGCAGGAAAGCCTGCAGCCCCCAGGTCTGTGGGGCTACGCAAGCGGTTCCCAAACAGCTTAGAACAAGGCATAATTTTCCCTGCTGGCTCTCTGGGCGGGGGACCCATCTCCAGCCGTATGGCCATTTTTGTGCCTGGCGCGGCGCCAAGTGGGAAAGGGTGGCTTTGAGGCTGAAGGCAGCAGCAAAGCCTGCAGCCCCCAGGTCTGTGGGGCTACGCAAGCGGTTCCAAAAGAGCTTTAGAACAAGGCCTAGTTTTCCCTGCTGGGCTCTTTGGGCGGGGGACCCATCTCCAGCCGTATGGCCATTTTTGGGCCTGGCGCGGCGCCAAGTGGGAAAGGGTGGCTTTGAGGCTGAAGGCAGCAGGAAAGCCTGCAGCCCCCAGGTTTGTGGGGCTACGCAAGCGGTTCCCAAAGAGCTTTAGAACAAGGCATAGTTTTCCCTGCTGGCTCTTTGGGCGGGGGACCCATCTCCAGCCATAGGCCATTTCTGTGCCTGATAGGGCGCCAAGTGGGAAAGGGTGGTTTTGAGGCTGAAGGCAGCAGGAAGCCTGCAGCCCCAGGTCTGTGGGGCTATGCAAGCGGTTCCCAAAGAGCTTTAGAACAAGGCATAGTTTTCCCTGCTGGCTCTTTGGGCGGTGGACCCATCTCCAGCCGTATGGCCATTTTTGTGCCTGGCGCGGCGCCAAGTGGGAAAGGGTGGTGTCGAGGCTGAAGGCAGCAGCAAAGCCCGCAGCCCCCAGGTCTGTGGGGCTATGCAAGCGGTTCCCAAAGAGCTTTAGAACAAGGCATAGTTTTCCTTGCTGGCTCTTTGGGCATGGGACCCATCTCCAGCCATAGGCCATTTTTGTGCCTGGCGCGGCGCCAGGTTGGAAAGGGTGGTGTCGAGTCTGAAGGCAGCAGCAAAGCCTGCAGCCCCCAGGTCTGTGGGGCCAAGCAAGCGGTTCCCAAAGAGCTTTAGAACAAGGCATAGTTTTCCCTGCTGGCTCTTTGGGCGGGGGACCCATCTCCAGCCATAGGCCATTTTTGTGCCTGGCGCGGCGCCAAGTGGGAAAGGGTGGCTTTGAGGCTGAAGGCAGCAGCAAAGCCTGCAGCCCCCAGGTCTGTGGGGCTACGCAAGCGGTTCCCAAAGAGCTTTAGAACAAGGCATAGTTTTCCCTGCTGGCTCTTAGGGCATGGGACCCATATCCAGCCATAGGCCATTTTTGTGCCTGATGCGGCACCAAGTGGGAAAGGGTGGCTTTGAGGCTGAAGGCAGCAGGAAAGCCCGCAGCCCCCAGGTCTGTGGGGCTACGCAAGCGGTTCCCAAAGAGCTTTAGAACAAGGCATAATTTTCCCTGCTGGCTCTCTGGGCGGGGGGACCCATCTCCAGCGGTATGGCCATTTTTGTGCCTGGCGCGGCGCCAAGTGGGAAAGGGTGCTGTCGAGGCTTAAGGCAGGAGCAAAGCCTGCAGCCCCCAGGTCTGTGCGGCTACGCAAGCAGTTCCCAAAGAGCTTTAGAACAAGGCATAGTTTTCCCTGCTGGCTCTTTGGGCGGGGGACCCATCTCCAGCCATAGGCCATTTTTGTGCCTACCGCGGCGCCAAGTGGGAAAGGGTGGCTTTGAGGCTGAAGGCAGCAGGAAAGCCCACACCCCCCAGGTCTGTGGGGCTACGCAAGCGGTTCCCAAAGAGCTTTAGAACAAGGCATAGTTTTCCCTGATGGCTCTTTGGGCGGGGGACCCATCTCCAGCCGTATGGCCATTTTTGTGCCTGGCGCGGCGCCAAGTGGGAAAGGGTGGCTTTGAGGCTGAAGGCAGCAGGAAAGCCCGCAGCCCCCAGGTCTGTGGGGCTACGCAAGCGGTTCCCAAAGAGCTTTAGAACAAGGCATAGTTTTCCCTGCTGGCTCTTTGGGCGGGGGACCCCTCTCCAGCCATATGGCCATTTTTGTGCCTGGCGCAGCGCCAAGTGGGAAAGGGTGGCTTTGAGGCTGAAGGCAGCAGCAAAGCCTGCAGCCCCCAGGTCTGTGCGGCTACGCAAGCGGTTCCCAAAGAGCTTTAGAACAAGGCATAGTTTTCCCTGCTGGCTCTTTGGGCGGGGGACCCATCTCCAGTCGTATGGCTATTTTTATGCCTGGCGCGGTGCGTAGTGGGAAAGGGTGGCTTTGAGGCTGAAGGCAGCAGGAAAGCCCGCAGCCCCCAGGTCTGTGGGGCTACGCAAGCGGTTCCCAAAGAGCTTTAGAACAAGGCATAGTTTTCCCTGCTGGTTCTTTGGGCGGGGGACCCATCTCCAGCCGTATGGCCATTTTTGTGCCTTATGCGGCGCCAAGTGGGAAAGGGTGGCTTTGAGGCTGAAGACAGCAGGAAAGCCCGCAGCCCCCAGGTCTGTGGGGCTACGCAAGCGGTTCCCAAAGAGCTTTAGAACAAGGCATAGTTTTCCCTGCTGGCTCCTTGGGCGGGGGACCCATCTCCAGCCATAGGCCATTTTTGTGCCTGGCGCGACGCCAAGTGGGAAAGGGTGCTGTCGAGGCTGAAGGCAGCAGGAAAGCCCGCAGCCCCCAGGTCTGTGGGGCCAAGCAAGCGGTTCCCAAAGAGCTTTAGAACAAGGCATAGTTTTCCCTGCTGGCTCTTTGGGCGGGAGACCCATCTCCAGCCATAGGCCATTTTTGTGCCTGGCGCGACGCCAAGTGGGAAAGGGTGGTGTCGAGGCTGAAGGCAGCAGCAAAGCCTGCAGCCCCCAGGTCTGTGGGGCTACGCAAGCGGTTCCCAAAGAGCTTTAGAACAAGGCATAGTTTTCCCTGCTGGCTCTTTGGGCGGGGGACCCCTCTCCAGCCATATGGCCATTTTTGTGCCTGGCGCAGCGCCAAGTGGGAAAGGGTGGCTTTGAGGCTGAAGGCAGCAGCAAAGCCTGCAGCCCCCAGGTCTGTGGGGCTACGCAAGCGGTTCCCAAAGAGCTTTAGAACAAGGCATAGTTTTCCCTGCTGGCTCTCTGGGCGGGGGACCCATCTCCAGTCGTATGGCTATTTTTATGCCTGGCGCGGTGCGTAGTGGGAAAGGGTGGCTTTGAGGCTGAAGGCAGCAGGAAAGCCCGCAGCCCCCAGGTCTGTGGGGCTACGCAAGCGGTTCCCAAAGAGCTTTAGAACAAGGCATAGTTTTCCCTGCTGGCTCTTTGGGCGGGGGACCCATCTCCAGCCGTATGGCCATTTTTGTGCCTGGCGCGGCGCCAAGTGGGAAAGGGTGGTGTCGAGGCTGAAGGCAGCAGGAAAGCCCACACCCCCCAGGTCTGTGGGGCTACGCAAGCGGTTCCCAAAGAGCTTTAGAACAAGGCATAATTTTCCCTGCTGGCTCTCTGGGCGGGGGACCCATCTCCAGCCGTATGGCCATTTTTGTGCCTGGCGCGGCGCCAAGTGGGAAAGGGTGCTGTCGAGGCTGAAGGCAGGAGCAAAGCCTGCAGCCCCCAGGTCTGTGCGGCTACGCAAGCGGTTCCCAAAGAGCTTTAGAACAAGGCACAGTTTTCCCTGCTGGCTCTTTGGGCGGGGGACCCATCTCCAGCCATAGGCCATTTTTGTGCCTACCGCGGCGCCAAGTGGGAAAGGGTGGCTTTGAGGCTGAAGGCAGCAGGAAAGCCCACACCCCCCAGGTCTGTGGGGCTACGCAAGCGGTTCCCAAAGAGCTTCAGAACAAGGCATAGTTTTCCCTGATGGCTCTTTGGGCGGGGGACCCATCTCCAGCCGTATGGCCATTTTTGTGCCTGGCCCGGCGCCAAGTGGGAAAGGGTGGCTTTGAGGCTGAAGGCAGCAGGAAAGCCCGCAGCCCCCAGGTCTGTGGGGCTACGCAAGCGGTTCCCAAAGAGCTTTAGAACAAGGCATAGTTTTCCCTGCTGGCTCTTTGGGCGGGGGACCCCTCTCCAGCCATATGGCCATTTTTGTGCCTGGCGCAGCGCCAAGTGGGAAAGGGTGGCTTTGAGGCTGAAGGCAGCAGCAAAGCCTGCAGCCCCCAGGTCTGTGGGGCTACGCAAGCGGTTCCCAAAGAGCTTTAGAACAAGGCATAGTTTTCCCTGCTGGCTCTTTGGGCGGGGGACCCATCTCCAGTCGTATGGCTATTTTTATGCCTGGCGCGGTGCGTAGTGGGAAAGGGTGGCTTTGAGGCTGAAGGCAGGAGGAAAGCCCGCAGCCCCCAGGTCTGTGGGGCTACGCAAGCGGTTCCCAAAGAGCTTTAGAACAAGGCATAGTTTTCCCTGCTGGTTCTTTGGGCGGGGAACCCATCTCCAGCCGTATGGCCATTTTTGTGCCTTATGCGGCGCCAAGTGGGAAAGGGTGGCTTTGAGGCTGAAGACAGCAGGAAAGCCCGCAGCCCCCAGGTCTGTGGGGCTACGCAAGCGGTTCCCAAAGAGCTTTAGAACAAGGCATAGTTTTCCCTGCTGGCTCCTTGGGCGGGGGACCCATCTCCAGCCATAGGCCATTTTTGTGCCTGGCGCGACGCCAAGTGGGAAAGGGTGCTGTCGAGGCTGAAGGCAGCAGGAAAGCCTGCAGCCCCCAGGTCTGTGGGGCCAAGGAAGCGGTTCCCAAAGAGCTTTAGAACAAGGCATAGTTTTCCCTGCTGGCTCTTTGGGCGGGAGACCCATCTCCAGCCATAGGCCATTTTTGTGCCTGGCGCGACGCCAAGTGGGAAAGGGTGGCTTTGAGGCTGAAGGCAGCAGCAAAGCCTGCAGCCCCCAGGTCTGTGGGGCTACGCAAGCGGTTCCCAAAGAGCTTTAGAACAAGGCATAGTTTTCCCTGCTGGCTCTTTGGGCGGGGGACCCCTCTCCAGCCATATGGCCATTTTTGTGCCTGGCGCAGCGCCAAGTGGGAAAGGGTGGCTGTGAGGCTGAAGGCAGCAGCAAAGCCTGCAGCCCCCAGGTCTGTGCGGCTACGCAAGCGGTTCCCAAAGAGCTTTAGAACAAGGCATAGTTTTCCCTGCTGGCTCTTTGGGCGGGGGACCCATCTCCAGTCGTATGGCTATTTTTATGCCTGGCGCGGTGCGTAGTGGGAAAGGGTGGCTTTGAGGCTGAAGGCAGCAGGAAAGCCCGCAGCCCCCAGGTCTGTGGGGCTACGCAAGCGGTTCCCAAAGAGCTTTAGAACAAGGCATAGTTTTCCCTGCTGGCTCTTTGGGCGGGGGACCCATCTCCAGCCGTATGGCCATTTTTGTGCCTGGCGCGGCGCCAAGTGGGAAAGGGTGGTGTCGAGGCTGAAGGCAGCAGGAAAGCCCACACCCCCCAGGTCTGTGGGGCTACGCAAGCGGTTCCCAAAGAGCTTTAGAACAAGGCCTAGTTTTCCCTGCTGGCTCTTTGGGCGGGGGACCCATCTCCAGCCGTATGGCCATTTTTGTGCCTGGCGCGGCGCCAAGTGGGAAAGGGTGGCTTTGAGGCTGAAGGCAGCAGGAAAGCCCGCAGCCCCCAGGTCTGTGGGGCTACGCAAGCGGTTCCCAAAGAGCTTTAGAACAAGGCATAGTTTTCCCTGCTGGCTCTTTGTGCGGGGGACCCATCTCCAGCCATATGGCCATTTTTGTGCCTGGCGCAGCGCCAAGTGGGAAAGGGTTGCTTTGAGGCTGAAGGCAGCAGCAAAGCCTGCAGCCCCCAGGTCTGTGGGGCTACGCAAGCGGTTCCCAAAGAGCTTTAGAACAAGGCATAGTTTTCCCTGCTGGCTCTTTGGGCGGGAGACCCATCTCCAGCCATAGGCCATTTTTGTGCCTGGCGCGACGCCAAGTGGGAAAGGGTGTTGTCGAGGCTGAAGGCAGCAGGAAAGCCCGCAGCCCCCAGGTCTGTGGGGCCAAGCAAGCGGTTCCCAAAGAGCTTTAGAACAAGGCATAGTTTTCCCTGCTGGCTCTTTGGGCGGGAGACCCATCTCCAGCCATAGGCCATTTTTGTGCCTGATGCGGCACCAAGTGGGAAAGGGTGGCTTTGAGGCTGAAGGCAGCAGGAAAGCCCGCAGCCCCCAGGTCTGTGGGGCTACGCAAGCGGTTCCCAAACAGCTTTAGAACAAGGCATAATTTTCCCTGCTGGCTCTCTGGGCGGGGGACCCATCTCCAGCCGTATGGCCATTTTTGTGCCTGGCGCGGCGCCAAGTGGGAAAGGGTGGCTTTGAGGCTGAAGGCAGCAGCAAAGCCTGCAGCCCCCAGGTCTGTGGGGCTACGCAAGCGGTTCCAAAAGAGCTTTAGAACAAGGCCTAGTTTTCCCTGCTGGCTCTTTGGGCGGGGGACCCATCTCCAGCCGTATGGCCATTTTTGGGCCTGGCGCGGCGCCAAGTGGGAAAGGGTGGCTTTGAGGCTGAAGGCAGCAGGAAAGCCTGCAGCCCCCAGGTCTGTGGGGCTACGCAAGCGGTTCCCAAAGAGCTTTAGAACAAGGCATAGTTTTCCCTGCTGGCTCTTTGGGCGGGGGACCCATCTCCAGCCATAGGCCATTTCTGTGCCTGATAGGGCGCCAAGTGGGAAAGGGTGGTTTTGAGGCTGAAGGCAGCAGGAAAGCCTGCAGCCCCCAGGTCTGTGGGGCTATGCAAGCGGTTCCCAAAGAGCTTTAGAACAAGGCATAGTTTTCCCTGCTGGCTCTTTGGGCGGTGGACCCATCTCCAGCCGTATGGCCATTTTTGTGCCTGGCCCGGCGCCAAGTGGGAAAGGGTGGTGTCGAGGCTGAAGGCAGCAGCAAAGCCCGCAGCCCCCAGGTCTGTGGGGCTATGCAAGCGGTTCCCAAAGAGCTTTAGAACAAGGCATAGTTTTCCTTGCTGGCTCTTTGGGCATGGGACCCATCTCCAGCCATAGGCCATTTTTGTGCCTGGCGCGGCGCCAGGTTGGAAAGGGTGGTGTCGACTCTGAAGGCAGCAGCAAAGCCTGCAGCCCCCAGGTCTGTGGGGCCAAGCAAGCGGTTCCCAAAGAGCTTTAGAACAAGGCATAGTTTTCCCTGCTGGCTCTTTGGGCGGGGGACCCATCTCCAGCCATAGGCCATTTTTGTGCCTGGCCCGGCGCCAAGTGGGAAAGGGTGGCTTTGAGGCTGAAGGCAGCAGGAAAGCCCGCAGCCCCCAGGTCTGTGGGGCTACGCAAGCGGTTCCCAAAGAGCTTTAGAACAAGGCATAGTTTTCCCTGCTGGCTCTTTGGGCGGGGGACCCCTCTCCAGCCATATGGCCATTTTTGTGCCTGGCGCAGCGCCAAGTGGGAAAGGGTGGCTTTGAGGCTGAAGGCAGCAGGAAAGCCTGCAGCCCCCAGGTCTGTGGGGCTACGCAAGCGGTTCCCAAAGAGCTTTAGAACAAGGCATAGTTTTCCCTGCTGGCTCTTTGGGCGGGGGACCCATCTCCAGTCGTATGGCTATTTTTATGCCTGGCGCGGTGCGTAGTGGGAAAGGGTGGCTTTGAGGCTGAAGGCAGCAGGAAAGCCCGCAGCCCCCAGGTCTGTGGGGCTACGCAAGCGGTTCCCAAAGAGCTTTAGAACAAGGCATAGTTTTCCCTGCTGGCTCTTTGGGCGGGGGACCCCTCTCCAGCCATATGGCCATTTTTGTGCCTGGCGCAGCGCCAAGTGGGAAAGGGTGGCTTTGAGGCTGAAGGCAGCAGCAAAGCCTGCAGCCCCCAGGTCTGTGGGGCTACGCAAGCGGTTCCCAAAGAGCTTTAGAACAAGGCATAGTTTTCCCTGCTGGCTCTTTGGGCGGGGGACCCATCTCCAGTCGTATGGCTATTTTTATGCCTGGCGCGGTGCGTAGTGGGAAAGGGTGGCTTTGAGGCTGAAGGCAGCAGGAAAGCCCGCAGCCCCCAGGTCTGTGGGGCTACGCAAGCGGTTCCCAAAGAGCTTTAGAACAAGGCATAGTTTTCCCTGCTGGCTCTTTGGGCGGGGGACCCATCTCCAGCCGTATGGCCATTTTTGTGCCTGGCGCGGTGCCAAGTGGGAAAGGGTGGTGTCGAGGCTGAAGGCAGCAGGAAAGCCCACACCCCCCAGGTCTGTGGGGCTACGCAAGCGGTTCCCAAAGAGCTTTAGAACAAGGCATAATTTTCCCTGCTGGCTCTCTGGGCGGGGGACCCATCTCCAGCCGTATGGCCATTTTTGTGCCTGGCGCGGCGCCAAGTGGGAAAGGGTGCTGTCGAGGCTGAAGGCAGGAGCAAAGCCTGCAGCCCCCAGGTCTGTGCGGCTACGCAAGCGGTTCCCAAAGAGCTTTAGAACAAGGCATAGTTTTCCCTGCTGGCTCTTTGGGCGGGGGACCCATCTCCAGCCATAGGCCATTTTTGTGCCTACCGCGGCGCCAAGTGGGAAAGGGTGGCTTTGAGGCTGAAGGCAGCAGCAAAGCCCACACCCCCCAGGTCTGTGGGGCTACGCAAGCGGTTCCCAAAGAGCTTTAGAACAAGGCATAGTTTTCCCTGATGGCTCTTTGGGCGGGGGACCCATCTCCAGCCGTATGGCCATTTTTGTGCCTGGCCCGGCGCCAAGTGGGAAAGGGTGGCTTTGAGGCTGAAGGCAGCAGGAAAGCCCGCAGCCCCCAGGTCTGTGGGGCTACGCAAGCGGTTCCCAAAGAGCTTTAGAACAAGGCATAGTTTTCCCTGCTGGCTCTTTGGGCGGGGGACCCATCTCCAGTCGTATGGCTATTTTTATGCCTGGCGCGGTGCGTAGTGGGAAAGGGTGGCTTTGAGGCCGAAGGCAGCAGGAAAGCCCGCAGCCCCCAGGTCTGTGGGGCTACGCAAGCGGTTCCCAAAGAGCTTTAGAACAAGGCATAGTTTTCCCTGCTGGTTCTTTGGGCGGGGAACCCATCTCCAGCCGTATGGCCATTTTTGTGCCTTATGCGGCGCCAAGTGGGAAAGGGTGGCTTTGAGGCTGAAGACAGCAGGAAAGCCCGCAGCCCCCAGGTCTGTGGGGCTACGCAAGCGGTTCCCAAAGAGCTTTAGAACAAGGCATAGTTTTCCCTGCTGGCTCCTTGGGCGGGGGACCCATCTCCAGCCATAGGCCATTTTTGTGCCTGGCGCGACGCCAAGTGGGAAAGGGTGGCTTTGAGGCTGAAGGCAGCAGGAAAGCCCGCAGCCCCCAGGTCTGTGGGGCCAAGCAAGCGGTTCCCAAAGAGCTTTAGAACAAGGCATAGTTTTCCCTGCTGGCTCTTTGGGCGGGAGACCCATCTCCAGCCATAGGCCATTTTTGTGCCTGGCGCGACGCCAAGTGGGAAAGGGTGGTGTCGAGGCTGAAGGCAGCAGCAAAGCCTGCAGCCCCCAGGTCTGTGGGGCTACGCAAGCGGTTCCCAAAGAGCTTTAGAACAAGGCATAGTTTTCCCTGCTGGCTCTTTGGGCGGGGGACCCCTCTCCAGCCATATGGCCATTTTTGTGCCTGGCGCAGCGCCAAGTGGGAAAGGGTGGCTTTGAGGCTGAAGGCAGCAGCAAAGCCTGCAGCCCCCAGGTCTGTGCGGCTACGCAAGCGGTTCCCAAAGAGCTTTAGAACAAGGCATAGTTTTCCCTGCTGGCTCTTTGGGCGGGGGACCCATCTCCAGTCGTATGGCTATTTTTATGCCTGGCGCGGTGCGTAGTGGGAAAGGGTGGCTTTGAGGCTGAAGGCAGCAGGAAAGCCCGCAGCCCCCAGGTCTGTGGGGCTACGCAAGCGGTTCCCAAAGAGCTTTAGAACAAGGCATAGTTTTCCCTGCTGGCTCTTTGGGCGGGGGACCCATCTCCAGCCGTATGGCCATTTTTGTGCCTGGCGCGGCGCCAGGTGGGAAAGGGTGGCTTTGAGGCTGAAGGCAGCAGGAAAGCCCACACCCCCCAGGTCTGTGGGGCTACGCAAGCGGTTCCCAAAGAGCTTTAGAACAAGGCCTAGTTTTCCCTGCTGGCTCTTTGGGCGGGGGACCCATCTCCAGCCGTATGGCCATTTTTGTGCCTGGCGCGGCGCCAAGTGGGAAAGGGTGGCTTTGAGGCTGAAGGCAGCAGGAAAGCCCGCAGCCCCCAGGTCTGTGGGGCTACGCAAGCGGTTCCCAAAGAGCTTTAGAACAAGGCATAGTTTTCCCTGCTGGCTCTTTGGGCGGGGGACCCATCTCCAGCCATATGGCCATTTTTGTGCCTGGCGCGGCGCCAAGTGGGAAAGGGTTGCTTTGAGGCTGAAGGCAGCAGCAAAGCCTGCAGCCCCCAGGTCTGTGGGGCTACGCAAGCGGTTCCCAAAGAGCTTTAGAACAAGGCATAGTTTTCCCTGCTGGCTCTTTGGGCGGGAGACCCATCTCCAGCCATAGGCCATTTTTGTGCCTGGCGCGACGCCAAGTGGGAAAGGGTGTTGTCGAGGCTGAAGGCAGCAGGAAAGCCCGCAGCCCCCAGGTCTGTGGGGCCAAGCAAGCGGTTCCCAAAGAGCTTTAGAACAAGGCATAGTTTTCCCTGCTGGCTCTTTGGGCGGGAGACCCATCTCCAGCCATAGGCCATTTTTGTGCCTGGCGCGACGCCAAGTGGGAAAGGGTGGTGTCGAGTCTGAAGGCAGCAGGAAAGCCTGCAGACCCCAGGTCTGTGGGGCTACGCAAGCGGTTCCCAAAGAGCTTTAGAACAAGGCATAGTTTTCCCTGCTGGCTCTTTGGGCGGGGGACCCATCTCCAGTCGTATGGCTATTTTTATGCCTGGCGCGGTGCGTAGTGGGAAAGGGTGGTTTTGAGGCCGAAGGCAGCAGGAAAGCCCGCAGCCCCCAGGTCTGTGGGGCTACGCAAGCGGTTCCCAAAGAGCTTTAGAACAAGGCATAATTTTCCCTGCTGGCTCTTTGGGCGGGGGACCCATGTCCAGCGGTATGGCCATTTTTGTGCCTGGCGCGGCGCCAAGTGGGAAAGGGTGGTGTCGAGGCTGAAGGCAGCAGGAAAGCCCGCAGCCCCCAGGTCTGTGGGGCTACGCAAGTGGTTCCCAAAGAGCTTTAGAACAAGGCATAATTTTCCCTCCTGGCTCTTTGGGCGGGGGAGCCATCTCCAGCCGTATGGCCATTTTTGCGCCTGGCGCAGTGCCAAGTGGGAAAGGGTGGTGTCGAGGCTGAAGGCAGCAGCAAAGCCCGCAGCCCCCAGGTCTGTGGGGCTATGCAAGCGGTTCCCAAAGAGCTTTAGAACAAGGCATAGTTTTCCTTGCTGGCTCTTTGGGCATGGGACCCATATCCAGCCATAGGCCATTTTTGTGCCTGGCGCGATGCCAGGTTGGAAAGGGTGGTGTCGAGTCTGAAGGCAGCAGCAAAGCCTGCAGCCCCCAGGTCTGTGGGGCCAAGCAAGCGGTTCCCAAAGAGCTTTAGAACAAGGCATAGTTTTCCCTGCTGGCTCTTTGGGCGGGGGACCCATATCCAGACGTATGGCCATTTTTGTGCGTGGCCAGGGGCCAAGTGGGAAAGCGTGGTGTCGAGGCTGAAGGCAGCAGCAAAGCCCACAGCCCCCAGGTCTGTGGGGCTATGCAAGCGGTTCCCAAAGAGCTTTAGAACAAGGCATAGTTTTCCTTGCTGGGTCTTTGGGCATGGGACCCATCTCCAGCCATAGGCCATTTTTGTGCCTACCGCGGCGCCAAGTGGGAAAGGGTGGCTTTGAGGCTGAAGGCAGCAGGAAAGCCCACACCCCCCCGGTCTGTGGGGCTACGCAAGCGGTTCCCAAAGAGCTTTAGAACAAGGCATAGTTTTCCCTGCTGGCTCTTTGGGCGGGGGACCCATCTCCAGCCGTATGGCCATTTTTGTGCCTGGCGCGGCGCCAAGTGGGAAAGGGTGGCTTTGAGGCTGAAGGCAGCAGGAAAGCCCGCAGCCCCCAGGTCTGTGGGGCTACGCAAGCGGTTCCCAAAGAGCTTTAGAACAAGGCATAGTTTTCCCTGCTGGCTCTTTGGGCGGGGGACCCCTCTCCAGCCATATGGCCATTTTTGTGCCTGGCGCAGCGCCAAGTGGGAAAGGGTGGCTTTGAGGCTGAAGGCAGCAGCAAAGCCTGCAGCCCCCAGGTCTGTGCGGCTACGCAAGCGGTTCCCAAAGAGCTTTAGAACAAGGCATAGTTTTCCCTGCTGGCTCTTTGGGCGTGGGACCCATCTCCAGTCGTATGGCTATTTTTATGCCTGGTGCGGTGCGTAGTGGGAAAGGGTGGTGTCGAGGCTGAAGGCAGCAGGAAAGTCCGCAGCCCCCAGGTCTGTGGGGCTACGCAAGCGGTTCCCAAAGAGCTTTAGAACAAGGCATAGTTTTCCCTGCTGGCTCCTTGGGCGGGGGACCCATCTCCAGTCGTATGGCTATTTTTATGCCTGGTGCGGTGCGTAGTGGGAAAGGGTGGCTTTGAGGCTGAAGACAGCAGGAAAGCCCGCAGCCCCCAGGTCTGTGGGGCTACGCAAGCGGTTCCCAAAGAGCTTTAGAACAAGGCATAGTTTTCCCTGCTGGCTCCTTGGGCGGGGGACCCATCTCCAGCCATAGGCCATTTTTGTGCCTGGCGCGACGCCAAGTGGGAAAGGGTGTTGTCGAGGCTGAAGGCAGCAGGAAAGCCCGCAGCCCCCAGGTCTGTGGGGCCAAGCAAGCGGTTCCCAAAGAGCTTTAGAACAAGGCATAGTTTTCCCTGCTGGCTCTTTGGGCGGGGGACCCATCTCCAGCCATAGGCCATTTTTGTGCCTGGCGCGGCGCCAAGTGGGAAAGGGTGGCTTTGAGGCTGAAGGCAGCAGCAAAGCCTGCAGCCCCCAGGTTTGTGGGGCTACGCAAGCGGTTCCCAAAGAGCTTTAGAACAAGGCATAGTTTTCCCTGCTGGCTCTTTGGGCGGGGGACCCATCTCCAGTCGTATGGCTATTTTTATGCCTGGCGCGGTGCGTAGTGGGAAAGGGTGGTTTTGAGGCTGAAGGCAGCAGGAAAGCCCGCAGCCCCCAGGTCTGTGGGGCTACGCAAGCGGTTCCCAAAGAGCTTTAGAACAAGGCATAATTTTCCCTGCTGGCTCTTTGGGCGGGGGACCCATCTCCAGCCGTATGGCCATTTTTGTGCCTGGCGCGGCGCCAAGTGGGAAAGGGTGGCTTTGAGGCTGAAGGCAGCAGCAAAGCCCGCAGCCCCCAGGTCTGTGGGGCTACGCAAGCGGTTCCCAAAGAGCTTTAGAACAAGGCATAGTTTTCCCTGCTGGCTCTTTGGGCGGGGGACCCATCTCCAGCCATATGGCCATTTTTGTGCCTGGCGCAGCGCCAAGTGGGAAAGGGTGGCTTTGAGGCTGAAGGCAGCAGGAAAGCCTGCAGCCCCCAGGTCTGTGGGGCTACGCAAGCGGTTCCCAAAGAGCTTTAGAACAAGGCATAGTTTTCCCTGCTGGCTCTTTGGGCGGGAGACCCATCTCCAGCCATAGGCCATTTTTGTGCCTGGCGCGACGCCAAGTGGGAAAGGGTGTTGTCGAGGCTGAAGGCAGCAGGAAAGCCCGCAGCCCCCAGGTCTGTGGGGCTACGCAAGCGGTTCCCAAAGAGCTTTAGAACAAGGCATAGTTTTCCCTGCTGGCTCTTTGGGCGGGGGACCCATCTCCAGCCGTATGGCCATTTTTGTGCCTGGCGCGGCGCCAAGTGGGAAAGGGTGGCTTTGAGGCTGAAGGCAGCAGCAAAGCCTGCAGCCCCCAGGTCTGTGCGGCTACGCAAGCGGTTCCCAAAGAGCTTTAGAACAAGGCATAGTTTTCCCTGCTGGCTCTTTGGGCGTGGGACCCATCTCCAGTCGTATGGCTATTTTTATGCCTGGTGCGGTGCGTAGTGGGAAAGGGTGGTGTCGAGGCTAAAGGCAGCAGGAAAGTCCGCAGCCCCCAGGTCTGTGGGGCTACGCAAGCGGTTCCCAAAGAGCTTTAGAACAAGGCATAGTTTTCCCTGCTGGCTCCTTGGGCGGGGGACCCATCTCCAGTCGTATGGCTATTTTTATGCCTGGTGCGGTGCGTAGTGGGAAAGGGTGGCTTTGAGGCTGAAGACAGCAGGAAAGCCCGCAGCCCCCAGGTCTGTGGGGCTACGCAAGCGGTTCCCAAAGAGCTTTAGAACAAGGCATAGTTTTCCCTGCTGGCTCCTTGGGCGGGGGACCCATCTCCAGCCATAGGCCATTTTTGTGCCTGGCGCGACGCCAAGTGGGAAAGGGTGTTGTCGAGGCTGAAGGCAGCAGGAAAGCCCGCAGCCCCCAGGTCTGTGGGGCCAAGCAAGCGGTTCCCAAAGAGCTTTAGAACAAGGCATAGTTTTCCCTGCTGGCTCTTTGGGCGGGGGACCCATCTCCAGCCATAGGCCATTTTTGTGCCTGGCGCGGCGCCAAGTGGGAAAGGGTGGCTTTGAGGCTGAAGGCAGCAGCAAAGCCTGCAGCCCCCAGGTTTGTGGGGCTACGCAAGCGGTTCCCAAAGAGCTTTAGAACAAGGCATAGTTTTCCCTGCTGGCTCTTTGGGCGGGGGACCCATCTCCAGTCGTATGGCTATTTTTATGCCTGGCGCGGTGCGTAGTGGGAAAGGGTGGTTTTGAGGCTGAAGGCAGCAGGAAAGCCCGCAGCCCCCAGGTCTGTGGGGCTACGCAAGCGGTTCCCAAAGAGCTTTAGAACAAGGCATAATTTTCCCTGCTGGCTCTTTGGGCGGGGGACCCATCTCCAGCCGTATGGCCATTTTTGTGCCTGGCGCGGCGCCAAGTGGGAAAGGGTGGCTTTGAGGCTGAAGGCAGCAGGAAAGCCCGCAGCCCCCAGGTCTGTGGGGCTACGCAAGCGGTTCCCAAAGAGCTTTAGAACAAGGCATAGTTTTCCCTGCTGGCTCTTTGGGCGGGGGACCCATCTCCAGCCATATGGCCATTTTTGTGCCTGGCGCAGCGCCAAGTGGGAAAGGGTGGCTTTGAGGCTGAAGGCAGCAGCAAAGCCTGCAGCCCCCAGGTCTGTGGGGCTACGCAAGCGGTTCACAAAGAGCTTTAGAACAAGGCATAGTTTTCCCTGCTGGCTCTTTGGGCGGGAGACCCATCTCCAGCCATAGGCCATTTTTGTGCCTGGCGCGACGCCAAGTGGGAAAGGGTGTTGTCGAGGCTGAAGGCAGCAGGAAAGCCCGCAGCCCCCAGGTCTGTGGGGCTACGCAAGCGGTTCCCAAAGAGCTTTAGAACAAGGCATAGTTTTCCCTGCTGGCTCTTTGGGCGGGAGACCCATCTCCAGCCATAGGCCATTTTTGTGCCTGGCGCGACGCCAAGTGGGAAAGGGTGGTTTTGAGGCTGAAGGCAGCAGGAAAGCCTGCAGCCCCCAGGTCTGTGGGGCCAAGCAAGCGGTTCCCAAAGAGCTTTAGAACAAGGCATAGTTTTCCCTGCTGGCTCTTTGGGCGGGGGACCCATCTCCAGCGGTATGGCCATTTTTGTGCCTGGCGCGGCGCCAAGTGGGAAAGGGTGGTGTCGAGGCTGAAGGCAGCAGGAAAGCCCGCAGCCCCCAGGTCTGTGGGGCTACGCAAGTGGTTCCCAAAGAGCTTTAGAACAAGGCATAATTTTCCCTCCTGGCTCTTTGGGTGGGGGACCCATCTCCAGCCGTATGGCCATTTTTGCGCCTGGCGCAGTGCCAAGTGGGAAAGGGTGGTGTCGAGGCTGAAGGCAGCAGCAAAGCCCGCAGCCCCCAGGTCTGTGGGGCTACGCAAGCGGTTCCCAAAGAGCTTTAGAACAAGGCATAGTTTTCCCTGCTGGCTCTTTGGGCGGTGGACCCATCTGCAGCCGTATGGCCATTTTTGTGCCTGGCGCGGCGCCAAGTGGGAAAGGGTGGTGTCGAGGCTGAAGGCAGCAGCAAAGCCCGCAGCCCCCAGGTCTGTGGGGCTACGCAAGCGGTTCCCAAAGAGCTTTAGAACAAGGCATAGTTTTCCTTGCTGGCTCTTTGGGCATGGGACCCATCTCCAGCCATAGGCCATTTTTGTGCCTGGCGCGGCGCCAGGTTGGAAAGGGTGGTGTCGAGTCTGAAGGCAGCAGCAAAGCCTGCAGCCCCCAGGTCTGTGGGGCCAAGCAAGCGGTTCCCAAAGAGCTTTAGAACAAGGCATAGTTTTCCCTGCTGGCTCTTTGGGCGGGGGACCCATCTCCTGCCATAGGCCATTTTTGTGCCTGGCGCGACGCCAAGTGGGAAAGGGTGGCTTTGAGGCTGAAGCAGCAGCAAAGCCTGCAGCCCCCAGGTCTGTGGGGCTACGCAAGCGGTTCCCAAAGAGCTTTAGAACAAGGCATAGTTTTCCCAGCTGGCTCTTAGGGCATGGGACCCATCTCCAGCCATAGGCCATTTTTGTGCCTGATGCGGCACCAAGTGGGAAAGGGTGGCTTTGAGGCTGAAGGCAGCAGGAAAGCCCGCAGCCCCCAGGTCTGTGGGGCTACGCAAGCGGTTCCCAAAGAGCTTTAGAACAAGGCATAATTTTCCCTGCTGGCTCTCTGGGCGGGGGACCCATCTCCAGCCGTATGGCCATTTTTGTGCCTGGCGCGGCGCCAAGTGGGAAAGGGTGCTGTCGAGGCTGAAGGCAGCAGGAGAGCCTGCAGCCCCCAGGTCTGTGCGGCTACGCAAGCGGTTCCCAAAGAGTTTTAGAACAAGGCATAGTTTTCCCTGCTGGCTCTTTGGGCGGGGGACCCATCTCCAGCCGTATGGCCATTTTTGTGCGTGGCCAGGGGCCAAGTGGGAAAGCGTGGTGTCGAGCCTGAAGGCAGCAGGAAGGCCCACAGCCCCCAGGTCTGTGGGGCTACGCAAGCGGTTCCCAAAGAGCTTTAGAACAAGGCATAGTTTTCCCTGCTGGCTCGTTGGGCGGGGGACCCATCTCCAGCCATATGGCCATTTTTGTGCCTGGCGCAGCGCCAAGTGGGAAAGGGTTGCTTTGAGGCTGAAGGCAGCAGCAAAGCCTGCAGCCCCCAGGTCTGTGGGGCTACGCAAGCGGTTCCCAAAGAGCTTTAGAACAAGGCATAGTTTTCCCTGCTGGCTCTTTGGGCGGGAGACCCATCTCCAGCCATAGGCCATTTTTGTGCCTGGCGCGACGCCAAGTGGGAAAGGGTGGTGTCGAGGCTGAACGCAGCAGGAAAGCCCGCAGCCCCCAGGTCTGTGGGGCCAAGCAAGCGGTTCCCAAAGAGCTTTAGAACAAGGCATAGTTTTCCCTGCTGGCTCTTTGGGCGGGGGACCCATCTCCAGTCGTATGGCTATTTTTATGCCTGGCGCGGTGCGTAGTGGGAAAGGGTGGTTTTGAGGCTGAAGGCAGCAGGAAAGCCCGCAGCCCCCAGGTCTGTGGGGCTACGCAAGCGGTTCCCAAAGAGCTTTAGAACAAGGCATAATTTTCCCTGCTGGCTCTTTGGGCGGGGGACCCATCTCCAGCCGTATGGCCATTTTTGTGCCTGGCGCGGCGCCAAGTGGGAAAGGGTGGTGTCGAGGCTGAAGGCAGCAGGAAAGCCTGCAGCCCCCAGGTCTGTGGGGCTACGCAAGTGGTTCCCAAAGAGCTTTAGAACAAGGCATAGTTTTCCCTGCTGCCTCCTTGGGCAGGGGACCCATCTCCAGCCATATGGCCATTTTTGTGCCTGGCGCGGCGCCAAGTGGGAAAGGATGGCTTTGAGGCTGAAGGCAGCAGGAAAGCCCACACCCCCCAGGTCTGTGGGGCCAAGCAAGCGGTTCCCAAAGAGCTTTAGAACAAGGCATAGTTTTCCCTGCTGGCTCTTTGGGCGGGGGACCCATCTCCAGCCGTATGGCCATTTTTGTGCCTGGCGCGGCGCCAAGTGGGAAAGGGTGGCTTTGAGGCTGAAGGCAGCAGCAAAGCCCGCAGCCCCCAGGTCTGTGGGGCTACGCAAGCGGTTCCCAAAGAGCTTTAGAACAAGGCATAGTTTTCCCTGCTGGCTCTTTGGGCGGGGGACCCATCTCCAGCCGTATGGCCATTTTTGTGCCTGGCGCGGCGCCAAGTGGGAAAGGGTGGCTTTGAGGCTGAAGGCAGCAGCAAAGCCTGCAGCCCCCAGGTCTGTGCGGCTACGCAAGCGGTTCCCAAAGAGCTTTAGAACAAGGCATAGTTTTCCCTGCTGGCTCTTTGGGCGGGGGACCCATCTCCAGTCGTATGGCTATTTTTATGCCTGGCGCGGTGCGTAGTGGGAAAGGGTGGTGTCGAGTCTGAAGGCAGCAGGAAAGCCCGCAGCCCCCAGGTCTGTGGGGCTACGCAAGCGGTTCCCAAAGAGCTTTAGAACAAGGCATAGTTTTCCCTGCTGGCTCTTTGGGCGGGGGACCCATCTCCAGCCATAGGCCATTTTTGTGCCTGATGCGGCGCCAAGTGGGAAAGGGTGGCTTTGAGGCTGAAGGCAGCAGGAAAGCGCGCAGCCCCCAGGTCTGTGGGGCTACGCAAGCGGTTCCCAAAGAGCTTTAGAACAAGGCATAGTTTTCCCTGCTGGCTCTCTGGGCGGGGGACCCATATCCAGTCGTATGGCTATTTTTATGCCTGGCGCGGTGCGTAGTGGGAAAGGGTGCTGTCGAGGCTGAAGGCAGCAGGAAAGCCCGCAGCCCCCAGGTCTGTGGGGCTACGCAAGCGGTTCCCAAAGAGCTTTAGAACAAGGCATAGTTTTCCCTGCTGGCTCTTTGGGCGGGGGACCCATCTCCAGCCATAGACCATTTTTGTGCCTAGCGCGGCGCCAAGTGGGAAAGGGTGGTGTCGAGTCTGAAGGCAGCAGGAAAGGCTGCAGCCCCCAGGTCTGTGGGGCCAAGCAAGCGGTTCCCAAAGAGCTTTAGAACAAGGCATAGTTTTCCCTGCTGGCTCTTTGGGCATGGGAGCCATCTCCAGCCATAGGCCATTTTTGTGCCTGGCGCGACGCCAAGTGGGAAAGGGTGGCTTTGAGGCTGAAGGCAGCAGGAAAGCCCGCAGCCCCCAGGTCTGTGGGGCTACGCAAGCGGTTCCCAAAGAGCTTTAGAACAAGGCATAGTTTTCCCAGCTGGCTCTTAGGGCATGGGACCCATATCCAGCCATAGGCCATTTTTGTGCTTGATGCGGCGCCAAGTGGGAAAGGGTGGCTTTGAGGCTGAAGGCAGCAGGAAAGCCCGCAGCCCCCAGGTCTGTGGGGCTACGCAAGCGGTTCCCAAAGAGCTTTAGAACAAGGCATAATTTTCCCTGCTGGCTCTCTGGGCGGGGGACCCATCTCCAGCCGTATGGCCATTTTTGTGCCTGGCGCGGCGCCAAGTGGGAAAGGGTGCTGTCGAGGCTGAAGGCAGCAGGAAAGCCTGCAGCCCCCAGGTCTGTGGGGCTACGCAAGCGGTTCCCAAAGAGCTTTAGAACAAGGCATAGTTTTCCCTGCTGGCTCTTTGGGCGGGGGACCCATCTCCAGCCGTATGGCCATTTTTGTGCGTGGCCAGGGGCCAAGTGGGAAAGGGTGGTGTCGAGGCTGAAGGCAGCAGCAAAGCCCGCAGCCCCCAGGTCTGTGGGGCTACGCAAGCGGTTCCCAAAGAGCTTTAGAACAAGGCATAGTTTTCCCTGCTGGCTCTTTGGGCGGGGGACCCATCTCCAGCCGTATGGCCATTTTTGTGCCTGGCCCGGCGCCAAGTGGGAAAGGGTGGCTTTGAGGCTGAAGGCAGCAGGAAAGCCTGCAGCCCCCAGGTCTGTGGGGCTACGCAAGCGGTTCCCAAAGAGCTTTAGAACAAGGCATAGTTTTCCCTGCTGGCTCTTTGGGCGGGGGACCCATCTCCAGCCGTATGGCCATTTTTGTGCCTGGCGCGGCGCCAAGTGGGAAAGGGTGGTTTTGAGGCTGAAGGCAGCAGCAAAGCCTGCAGCCCCCAGGTCTGTGGGGCTACGCAAGCGGTTCCCAAAGAGCTTTAGAACAAGGCATAGTTTTCCCTGCTGGCTCTTTGGGCGGGGGACCCATCTCCAGCCATATGGCCATTTTTATGCCTGGGGCGGCGCCAAGTGGGAAAGGGTGGTGTCGAGGCTGAAGGCAGCAGGAAAGCCCGCAGCCCCCAGGTCTGTGGGGCTACGCAAGTGGTTCCCAAAGAGCTTTAGAACAAGGCATAGTTTTCCCTGCTGGCTCTTTGGGCGGGGGACCCATCTCCAGCCGTATGGCCATTTTTGTGCCTGGCGCGGCGCCAAGTGGGAAAGGGTGGCTTTGAGGCTGAAGGCAGCAGGAAAGCCCACACCCCCCAGGTCTGTGGGGCTACGCAAGCGGTTCCCAAAGAGCTTTAGAACAAGGCATAGTTTTCCCTGCTGGCTCTTTGGGCGGGGGACCCATCTCCAGCCGTATGGCCATTTTTGTGCGTGGCCAGGGGCCAAGTGGGAAAGCGTGGTGTCGAGCCTGAAGGCAGCAGGAAGGCCCACAGCCCCCAGGTCTGTGGGGCTACGCAAGCGGTTCCCAAAGAGCTTTAGAACAAGGCATAGTTTTCCCTGCTGGCTCGTTGGGCGGGGGACCCATCTCCAGCCATATGGCCATTTTTGTGCCTGGCGCAGCGCCAAGTGGGAAAGGGTTGCTTTGAGGCTGAAGGCAGCAGCAAAGCCTGCAGCCCCCAGGTCTGTGGGGCTACGCAAGCGGTTCCCAAAGAGCTTTAGAACAAGGCATAGTTTTCCCTGCTGGCTCTTTGGGCGGGAGACCCATCTCCAGCCATAGGCCATTTTTGTGCCTGGCGCGACGCCAAGTGGGAAAGGGTGGTGTCGAGGCTGAACGCAGCAGGAAAGCCCGCAGCCCCCAGGTCTGTGGGGCCAAGCAAGCGGTTCCCAAAGAGCTTTAGAACAAGGCATAGTTTTCCCTGCTGGCTCTTTGGGCGGGGGACCCATCTCCAGTCGTATGGCTATTTTTATGCCTGGCGCGGTGCGTAGTGGGAAAGGGTGGTTTTGAGGCTGAAGGCAGCAGGAAAGCCCGCAGCCCCCAGGTCTGTGGGGCTACGCAAGCGGTTCCCAAAGAGCTTTAGAACAAGGCATAATTTTCCCTGCTGGCTCTTTGGGCGGGGGACCCATCTCCAGCCGTATGGCCATTTTTGTGCCTGGCGCGGCGCCAAGTGGGAAAGGGTGGTGTCGAGGCTGAAGGCAGCAGGAAAGCCTGCAGCCCCCAGGTCTGTGGGGCTACGCAAGCGGTTCCCAAAGAGCTTTAGAACAAGGCATAGTTTTCCCTGCTGCCTCCTTGGGCAGGGGACCCATCTCCAGCCATATGGCCATTTTTGTGCCTGGCGCGGCGCCAAGTGGGAAAGGATGGCTTTGAGGCTGAAGGCAGCAGGAAAGCCCACACCCCCCAGGTCTGTGGGGCCAAGCAAGCGGTTCCCAAAGAGCTTTAGAACAAGGCATAGTTTTCCCTGCTGGCTCTTTGGGCGGGGGACCCATCTCCAGCCGTATGGCCATTTTTGTGCCTGGCGCGGCGCCAAGTGGGAAAGGGTGGCTTTGAGGCTGAAGGCAGCAGCAAAGCCCGCAGCCCCCAGGTCTGTGGGGCTACGCAAGCGGTTCCCAAAGAGCTTTAGAACAAGGCATAGTTTTCCCTGCTGGCTCTTTGGGCGGGGGACCCATCTCCAGCCGTATGGCCATTTTTGTGCCTGGCGCGGCGCCAAGTGGGAAAGGGTGGCTTTGAGGCTGAAGGCAGCAGCAAAGCCTGCAGCCCCCAGGTCTGTGCGGCTACGCAAGCGGTTCCCAAAGAGCTTTAGAACAAGGCATAGTTTTCCCTGCTGGCTCTTTGGGCGGGGGACCCATCTCCAGTCGTATGGCTATTTTTATGCCTGGCGCGGTGCGTAGTGGGAAAGGGTGGTGTCGAGTCTGAAGGCAGCAGGAAAGCCCGCAGCCCCCAGGTCTGTGGGGCTACGCAAGCGGTTCCCAAAGAGCTTTAGAACAAGGCATAGTTTTCCCTGCTGGCTCTTTGGGCGGGGGACCCATCTCCAGCCATAGGCCATTTTTGTGCCTGATGCGGCGCCAAGTGGGAAAGGGTGGCTTTGAGGCTGAAGGCAGCAGGAAAGCGCGCAGCCCCCAGGTCTGTGGGGCTACGCAAGCGGTTCCCAAAGAGCTTTAGAACAAGGCATAGTTTTCCCTGCTGGCTCTCTGGGCGGGGGACCCATATCCAGTCGTATGGCTATTTTTATGCCTGGCGCGGTGCGTAGTGGGAAAGGGTGGTGTCGAGGCTGAAGGCAGCAGGAAAGCCCGCAGCCCCCAGGTCTGTGGGGCTACGCAAGCGGTTCCCAAAGAGCTTTAGAACAAGGCATAGTTTTCCCTGCTGGCTCTTTGGGCGGGGGACCCATCTCCAGCCATAGACCATTTTTGTGCCTAGCGCGGCGCCAAGTGGGAAAGGGTGGTGTCGAGTCTGAAGGCAGCAGGAAAGGCTGCAGCCCCCAGGTCTGTGGGGCCAAGCAAGCGGTTCCCAAAGAGCTTTAGAACAAGGCATAGTTTTCCCTGCTGGCTCTTTGGGCATGGGAGCCATCTCCAGCCATAGGCCATTTTTGTGCCTGGCGCGACGCCAAGTGGGAAAGGGTGGCTTTGAGGCTGAAGGCAGCAGGAAAGCCCGCAGCCCCCAGGTCTGTGGGGCTACGCAAGCGGTTCCCAAAGAGCTTTAGAACAAGGCATAGTTTTCCCAGCTGGCTCTTAGGGCATGGGACCCATATCCAGCCATAGGCCATTTTTGTGCTTGATGCGGCGCCAAGTGGGAAAGGGTGGCTTTGAGGCTGAAGGCAGCAGGAAAGCCCGCAGCCCCCAGGTCTGTGGGGCTACGCAAGCGGTTCCCAAAGAGCTTTAGAACAAGGCATAATTTTCCCTGCTGGCTCTCTGGGCGGGGGACCCATCTCCAGCCGTATGGCCATTTTTGTGCCTGGCGCGGCGCCAAGTGGGAAAGGGTGCTGTCGAGGCTGAAGGCAGCAGGAAAGCCTGCAGCCCCCAGGTCTGTGGGGCTACGCAAGCGGTTCCCAAAGAGCTTTAGAACAAGGCATAGTTTTCCCTGCTGGCTCTTTGGGCGGGGGACCCATCTCCAGCCGTATGGCCATTTTTGTGCGTGGCCAGGGGCCAAGTGGGAAAGGGTGGTGTCGAGGCTGAAGGCAGCAGCAAAGCCCGCAGCCCCCAGGTCTGTGGGGCTACGCAAGCGGTTCCCAAAGAGCTTTAGAACAAGGCATAGTTTTCCCTGCTGGCTCTTTGGGCGGGGGACCCATCTCCAGCCGTATGGCCATTTTTGTGCCTGGCCCGGCGCCAAGTGGGAAAGGGTGGCTTTGAGGCTGAAGGCAGCAGGAAAGCCTGCAGCCCCCAGGTCTGTGGGGCTACGCAAGCGGTTCCCAAAGAGCTTTAGAACAAGGCATAGTTTTCCCTGCTGGCTCTTTGGGCGGGGGACCCATCTCCAGCCGTATGGCCATTTTTGTGCCTGGCGCGGCGCCAAGTGGGAAAGGGTGGTTTTGAGGCTGAAGGCAGCAGCAAAGCCTGCAGCCCCCAGGTCTGTGGGGCTACGCAAGCGGTTCCCAAAGAGCTTTAGAACAAGGCATAGTTTTCCCTGCTGGCTCTTTGGGCGGGGGACCCATCTCCAGCCATATGGCCATTTTTATGCCTGGGGCGGCGCCAAGTGGGAAAGGGTGGTGTCGAGGCTGAAGGCAGCAGGAAAGCCCGCAGCCCCCAGGTCTGTGGGGCTACGCAAGTGGTTCCCAAAGAGCTTTAGAACAAGGCATAGTTTTCCCTGCTGGCTCTTTGGGCGGGGGACCCATCTCCAGCCGTATGGCCATTTTTGTGCCTGGCGCGGCGCCAAGTGGGAAAGGGTGGCTTTGAGGCTGAAGGCAGCAGGAAAGCCCACACCCCCCAGGTCTGTGGGGCTACGCAAGCGGTTCCCAAAGAGCTTTAGAACAAGGCATAGTTTTCCCTGATGGCTCTTTGGGCGGGGGACCCATCTCCAGCCGTATGGCCATTTTTGTGCCTGGCCCGGCGCCAAGTGGGAAAGGGTGGCTTTGAGGCTGAAGGCAGCAGGAAAGCCCGCAGCCCCCAGGTCTGTGGGGCTACGCAAGCGGTTCCCAAAGAGCTTTAGAACAAGGCCTAGTTTTCCCTGCTGGCTCTTTGGGCGGGGGACCCATCTCCAGCGGTATGGCCATTTTTGTGCCTGGCGCGGCGCCAAGTGGGAAAGGGTGGTGTCGAGTCTGAAGGCAGCAGCAAAGACTGCAGCCCCCAGGTCTGTGGGTCTACGCAAGCGGTTCCCAAAGAGCTTTAGAACAAGGCATAGTTTTCCCTGCTGGCTCTTTGGGCGGGTGACCCATCTCCAGCCGTATGGCCATTTTTGTGCCTGATGCGGCGCCAAGTGGGAAAGGGTGGCTTTGAGGCTGAAGGCAGCAGGAAAGCCCGCAGCCCCCAGGTCTGTGGGGCTACGCAAGCGGTTCCCAAAGAGCTTTAGAACAAGGCATAATTTTCCCTGCTGGCTCTTTGGGCGGGGGACCCATCTCCAGCCATATGGCCATTTTTGTGCCTCGCGCGGCGCCAAGTGGGAAAGGGTGGTGTCGAGGCTGAAGGCAGCAGGAAAGCCCGCAGCCCCCAGGTCTGTGGGGCTACGCAAGCGGTTCCCAAAGAGCTTTAGAACAAGGCATAGTTTTCCCTGCTGGCTCTTTGGGCGGGGGACCCATCTCCAGCCGTATGGCCATTTTTGTGCCTGGCGCGGCGCCAAGTGGGAAAGGGTGGCTTTGAGGCTGAAGGCAGCAGGAAAGCCCGCAGCCCCCAGGTCTGTGGGGCTACGCAAGCGGTTCCCAAAGAGCTTTAGAACAAGGCATAGTTTTCCCTGCTGGCTCTTTGGGCGGGGGACCCACCTCCAGCCATATGGCCATTTTTGTGCCTGGCGCAGCGCCAAGTGGGAAAGGGTTGCTTTGAGGCTGAAGGCAGCAGCAAAGCCTGCAGCCCCCAGGTCTGTGGGGCTACGCAAGCGGTTCCCAAAGAGCTTTAGAACAAGGCATAGTTTTCCCTGCTGGCTCTTTGGGCGGGAGACCCATCTCCAGCCATAGGCCATTTTTGTGCCTGGCGCGACGCCAAGTGGGAAAGGGTGTTGTCGAGGCTGAAGGCAGCAGGAAAGCCCGCAGCCCCCAGGTCTGTGGGGCCAAGCAAGCGGTTCCCAAAGAGCTTTAGAACAAGGCATAGTTTTCCCTGCTGGCTCTTTGGGCGGGAGACCCATATCCAGCCATAGGCCATTTTTGTGCCTGGCGCGACGCCAAGTGGGAAAGGGTGGTTTTGAGGCTGAAGGCAGCAGGAAAGCCTGCAGCCCCCAGGTTTGTGGGGCTACGCAAGGGGTTCCCAAAGAGCTTTAGAACAAGGCATAGTTTTCCCTGCTGGCTCTTTGGGCGGGGGACCCATCTCCAGCGGTATGGCCATTTTTGTGCCTGGCGCGGCGCCAAGTGGGAAAGGGTGGTGTCGAGGCTGAAGGCAGCAGGAAAGCCCGCAGCCCCCAGGTCTGTGGGGCTACGCAAGTGGTTCCCAAAGAGCTTTAGAACAAGGCATAGTTTTCCCTGCTGGCTCTTTGGGCGGGGGACCCATCTCCAGCCATAGGCCATTTTTGTGCCTGATGCGGCACCAAGTGGGAAAGGGTGGCTTTGAGGCTGAAGGCAGCAGGAAAGCCCGCAGCCCCCAGGTCTGTGGGGCTACGCAAGCGGTTCCCAAAGAGCTTTAGAACAAGGCATAATTTTCCCTGCTGGCTCTCTGGGCGGGGGACCCATCTCCAGCCGTATGGCCATTTTTGTGCGTGGCCAGGGGCCAAGTGGGAAAGCGTGGTGTCGAGGCTGAAGGCAGCAGGAAGGCCCACAGCCCCCAGGTCTGTGGGGCTATGCAAGCGGTTCCCAAAGAGCTTTAGAACAAGGCATAGTTTTCCTTGCTGGGTTTTTGGGCATGGGACCCATCTCCAGCCATAGACCATTTTTGTGCCTACCGCGGCGCCAAGTGGGAAAGGGTGGCTTTGAGGCTGAAGGCAGCAGGAAAGCCCACAGCCCCCAGGTCTGTGGGGCTACGCAAGCGGTTCCCAAAGAGCTTTAGAACAAGGCATAGTTTTCCCTGATGGCTCCTTGGGCGGGGGACCCATCTCCAGCCATAGGCCATTTTTGTGCCTGGCGCGACGCCAAGTGGGAAAGGGTGTTGTCGAGGCTGAAGGCAGCAGGAAAGCCCGCAGCCCCCAGGTCTGTGGGGCCAAGCAAGCGGTTCCCAAAGAGCTTTAGAACAAGGCATAGTTTTCCCTGCTGGCTCTTTGGGCGGGAGACCCATCTCCAGCCATAGGCCATTTTTGTGCCTGGCGCGACGCCAAGTGGGAAAGGGTGGTTTTGAGGCTGAAGGCAGCAGGAAAGCCTGCAGCCCCCAGGTCTGTGGGGCTACGCAAGCGGTTCCCAAAGAGCTTTAGAACAAGGCATAGTTTTCCCTGCTGGCTCTTTGGGCGGGGGACCCATCTCCAGTCGTATGGCTATTTTTATGCCTGGCGCGGTGCGTAGTGGGAAAGGGTGGTTTTGAGGCTGAAGGCAGCAGGAAAGCCCGCAGCCCCCAGGTCTGTGGGGCTACGCAAGCGGTTCCCAAAGAGCTTTAGAACAAGGCATAGTTTTCCCTGCTGGCTCTTTGGGCGGGGGACCCATCTCCAGCCGTATGGCCATTTTTGTGCCTGATGCGGCGCCAAGTGGGAAAGGGTGGCTTTGAGGCTGAAGACAGCAGGAAAGCCCGCAGCCCCCAGGTCTGTGGGGCTACGCAAGCGGTTCCCAAAGAGCTTTAGAACAAGGCATAGTTTTCCCTGCTGGCTCCTTGGGCGGGGGACCCATCTCCTGCCATAGGCCATTTTTGTGCCTGGCGCGACGCCAAGTGGGAAAGGGTGTTGTCGAGGCTGAAGGCAGCAGGAAAGCCCGCAGCCCCCAGGTCTGTGGGGCTATGCAAGCGGTTCCCAAAGAGCTTTAGAACAAGGCATAGTTTTCCCTGCTGGCTCTTTGGGCGGGAGACCCATCTCCAGCCATAAGCCATTTTTGTGCCTGGCGCGACGCCAAGTGGGAAAGGGTGGTTTTGAGGCTGAAGGCAGCAGGAAAGCCTGCAGCCCCCAGGTCTGTGGGGCTACGCAAGCGGTTCCCAAAGAGCTTTAGAACAAGGCATAGTTTTCCCTGCTGGCTCTTTGGGCGGGGGACCCATCTCCAGTCGTATGGCTATTTTTATGCCTGGCGCGGTGCGTAGTGGGAAAGGGTGGTTTTGAGGCTGAAGGCAGCAGGAAAGCCCGCAGCCCCCAGGTCTGTGGGGCTACGCAAGCGGTTCCCAAAGAGCTTTAGAACAAGGCATAATTTTCCCTGCTGGCTCTTTGGGCGGGGGACCCATCTCCAGCCGTATGGCCATTTTTGTGCCTGGCGCGGCGCCAAGTGGGAAAGGGTGGTGTCGAGGCTGAAGGCAGCAGGAAAGCCCACACCCCCCAGGTCTGTGGGGCTACGCAAGCGGTTCCCAAAGAGCTTTAGAACAAGGCATAGTTTTCCCTGATGGCTCTTTGGGCGGGGTACCCATCTCCAGCCGTATGGCCATTTTTGTGCCTGGCGCGGCGCCAAGTGGGAAAGGGTGGCTTTGAGGCTGAAGGCAGCAGGAAAGCCCGCAGCCCCCAGGTCTGTGGGGCTACGCAAGCGGTTCCCAAAGAGCTTTAGAACAAGGCATAGTTTTCCCTGCTGGCTCTTTGGGCGGGGGACCCATCTCCAGCCATATGGCCATTTTTGTGCCTGGCGCAGCGCCAAGTGGGAAAGGGTTGCTTTGAGGCTGAAGGCAGCAGCAAAGCCTGCAGCCCCCAGGTCTGTGGGGCTACGCAAGCGGTTCCCAAAGAGCTTTAGAACAAGGCATAGTTTTCCCTGCTGGCTCTTTGGGCGGGAGACCCATCTCCAGCCATAGGCCATTTTTGTGCCTGGCGCGACGCCAAGTGGGAAAGGGTGTTGTCGAGGCTGAAGGCAGCAGGAAAGCCCGCAGCCCCCAGGTCTGTGGGGCTACGCAAGCGGTTCCCAAAGAGCTTTAGAACAAGGCATAGTTTTCCCTGCTGGCTCTTTGGGCGGGAGACCCATCTCCAGCCATAGGCCATTTTTGTGCCTGGCGCGACGCCAAGTGGGAAAGGGTGGTTTTGAGGCTGAAGGCAGCAGGAAAGCCCGCAGCCCCCAGGTCTGTGGGGCTACGCAAGTGGTTCCCAAAGAGCTTTAGAACAAGGCATAATTTTCCCTCCTGGCTCTTTGGGCGGGGGACCCATCTCCAGCCGTATGGCCATTTTTGCTCCTGGCGCAGTGCCAAGTGGGAAAGGGTGGTGTCGAGGCTGAAGGCAGCAGGAAAGCCCACAGCCCCCAGGTCTGTGGGGCTACGCAAGCGGTTCCCAAAGAGCTTTAGAACAAGGCATAGTTTTCCCTGCTGGCTCTTTGGGCGGGGGACCCATCTCCAGCCGTATGGCCATTTTTGTGCCTGGCGCGGCGCCAAGTGGGAAAGGGTGCTGTCGAGGCTGAAGGCAGCAGCAAAGCCCGCAGCCCCCAGGTCTGTGGGGCTATGCAAGCGGTTCCCAAAGAGCTTTAGAACAAGGCATAGTTTTCCTTGCTGGCTCTTTGGGCATGGGACCCATCTCCAGCCATAGGCCATTTTTGTGCCTGGCGCGACGCCAGGTTGGAAAGGGTGGTGTCGAGTCTGAAGGCAGCAGCAAAGACTGCAGCCCCCAGGTCTGTGGGGCCAAGCAAGCGGTTCCCAAAGAGCTTTAGAACAAGGCATAGTTTTCCCTGCTGGCTCTTTGGGCGGGAGACCCATCTCCAGCCATAGGCCATTTTTGTGCCTGGCGCGGTGCGTAGTGGGAAAGGGTGGTTTTGAGGCTGAAGGCAGCAGGAAAGCCCGCAGCCCCCAGGTCTGTGGGTCTACGCAAGCGGTTCCCAAAGAGCTTTAGAACAAGGCATAGTTTTCCCTGCTGGCTCTTTGGGCGGGAGACCCATCTCCAGCCGTATGGCCATTTTTGTGCCTGGCGCGGCGCCAAGTGGGAAAGGGTGGTTTTGAGGCTGAAGGCAGCAGCAAAGCCTGCAGCCCCCAGGTCTGTGGGGCTACGCAAGCGGTTCCCAAAGAGCTTTAGAACAAGGCATAATTTTCCCTGCTGGCTCTTTGGGCGGGGGACCCATCTCCAGCCATATGGCCATTTTTGTGCCTGGCGCGGCGCCAAGTGGGAAAGGGTGGTGTCGAGGCTGAAGGCAGCAGGAAAGCCCGCAGCCCCCAGGTCTGTGGGGCTACGCAAGCGGTTCCCAAAGAGCTTTAGAACAAGGCATAGTTTTCCCTGATGGCTCTTTGGGCGGGGGACCCATCTCCAGCCGTATGGCCATTTTTGTGCCTGGCCCGGCGCCAAGTGGGAAAGGGTGGCTTTGAGGCTGAAGGCAGCAGGAAAGCCCGCAGCCCCCAGGTCTGTGGGGCTACGCAAGCGGTTCCCAAAGAGCTTTAGAACAAGGCATAGTTTTCCCTGCTGGCTCTTTGGGCGGGGGACCCACCTCCAGCCATATGGCCATTTTTGTGCCTGGCGCAGCGCCAAGTGGGAAAGGGTTGCTTTGAGGCTGAAGGCAGCAGCAAAGCCTGCAGCCCCCAGGTCTGTGGGGCTACGCAAGCGGTTCCCAAAGAGCTTTAGAACAAGGCATAGTTTTCCCTGCTGGCTCTTTGGGCGGGAGACCCATCTCCAGCCATAGGCCATTTTTGTGCCTGGCGCGACGCCAAGTGGGAAAGGGTGTTGTCGAGGCTGAAGGCAGCAGGAAAGCCCGCAGCCCCCAGGTCTGTGGGGCCAAGCAAGCGGTTCCCAAAGAGCTTTAGAACAAGGCATAGTTTTCCCTGCTGGCTCTTTGGGCGGGAGACCCATATCCAGCCATAGGCCATTTTTGTGCCTGGCGCGACGCCAAGTGGGAAAGGGTGGTTTTGAGGCTGAAGGCAGCAGGAAAGCCTGCAGCCCCCAGGTTTGTGGGGCTACGCAAGGGGTTCCCAAAGAGCTTTAGAACAAGGCATAGTTTTCCCTGCTGGCTCTTTGGGCGGGGGACCCATCTCCAGCGGTATGGCCATTTTTGTGCCTGGCGCGGCGCCAAGTGGGAAAGGGTGGTGTCGAGGCTGAAGGCAGCAGGAAAGCCCGCAGCCCCCAGGTCTGTGGGGCTACGCAAGTGGTTCCCAAAGAGCTTTAGAACAAGGCATAGTTTTCCCTGCTGACTCTTTGGGCGGGGGACCCATCTCCAGCCATAGGCCATTTTTGTGCCTGATGCGGCACCAAGTGGGAAAGGGTGGCTTTGAGGCTGAAGGCAGCAGGAAAGCCCGCAGCCCCCAGGTCTGTGGGGCTACGCAAGCGGTTCCCAAAGAGCTTTAGAACAAGGCATAATTTTCCCTGCTGGCTCTCTGGGCGGGGGACCCATCTCCAGCCGTATGGCCATTTTTGTGCGTGGCCAGGGGCCAAGTGGGAAAGCGTGGTGTCGAGGCTGAAGGCAGCAGGAAGGCCCACAGCCCCCAGGTCTGTGGGGCTATGCAAGCGGTTCCCAAAGAGCTTTAGAACAAGGCATAGTTTTCCTTGCTGGGTTTTTGGGCATGGGACCCATCTCCAGCCATAGACCATTTTTGTGCCTACCGCGGCGCCAAGTGGGAAAGGGTGGCTTTGAGGCTGAAGGCAGCAGGAAAGCCCACAGCCCCCAGGTCTGTGGGGCTACGCAAGCGGTTCCCAAAGAGCTTTAGAACAAGGCATAGTTTTCCCTGATGGCTCCTTGGGCGGGGGACCCATCTCCAGCCATAGGCCATTTTTGTGCCTGGCGCGACGCCAAGTGGGAAAGGGTGTTGTCGAGGCTGAAGGCAGCAGGAAAGCCCGCAGCCCCCAGGTCTGTGGGGCCAAGCAAGCGGTTCCCAAAGAGCTTTAGAACAAGGCATAGTTTTCCCTGCTGGCTCTTTGGGCGGGAGACCCATCTCCAGCCATAGGCCATTTTTGTGCCTGGCGCGACGCCAAGTGGGAAAGGGTGGTTTTGAGGCTGAAGGCAGCAGGAAAGCCTGCAGCCCCCAGGTCTGTGGGGCTACGCAAGCGGTTCCCAAAGAGCTTTAGAACAAGGCATAGTTTTCCCTGCTGGCTCTTTGGGCGGGGGACCCATCTCCAGTCGTATGGCTATTTTTATGCCTGGCGCGGTGCGTAGTGGGAAAGGGTGGTTTTGAGGCTGAAGGCAGCAGGAAAGCCCGCAGCCCCCAGGTCTGTGGGGCTACGCAAGCGGTTCCCAAAGAGCTTTAGAACAAGGCATAGTTTTCCCTGCTGGCTCTTTGGGCGGGGGACCCATCTCCAGCCGTATGGCCATTTTTGTGCCTGATGCGGCGCCAAGTGGGAAAGGGTGGCTTTGAGGCTGAAGACAGCAGGAAAGCCCGCAGCCCCCAGGTCTGTGGGGCTACGCAAGCGGTTCCCAAAGAGCTTTAGAACAAGGCATAGTTTTCCCTGCTGGCTCCTTGGGCGGGGGACCCATCTCCTGCCATAGGCCATTTTTGTGCCTGGCGCGACGCCAAGTGGGAAAGGGTGTTGTCGAGGCTGAAGGCAGCAGGAAAGCCCGCAGCCCCCAGGTCTGTGGGGCCAAGCAAGCGGTTCCCAAAGAGCTTTAGAACAAGGCATAGTTTTCCCTGCTGGCTCTTTGGGCGGGAGACCCATCTCCAGCCATAAGCCATTTTTGTGCCTGGCGCGACGCCAAGTGGGAAAGGGTGGTTTTGAGGCTGAAGGCAGCAGGAAAGCCTGCAGCCCCCAGGTCTGTGGGGCTACGCAAGCGGTTCCCAAAGAGCTTTAGAACAAGGCATAGTTTTCCCTGCTGGCTCTTTGGGCGGGGGACCCATCTCCAGTCGTATGGCTATTTTTATGCCTGGCGCGGTGCGTAGTGGGAAAGGGTGGTGTCGAGGCTGAAGGCAGCAGGAAAGCCCGCAGCCCCCAGGTCTGTGGGGCTACGCAAGCGGTTCCCAAAGAGCTTTAGAACAAGGCATAATTTTCCCTGCTGGCTCTTTGGGCGGGGGACCCATCTCCAGCCGTATGGCCATTTTTGTGCCTGGCGCGGCGCCAAGTGGGAAAGGGTGGTGTCGAGGCTGAAGGCAGCAGGAAAGCCCACACCCCCCAGGTCTGTGGGGCTACGCAAGCGGTTCCCAAAGAGCTTTAGAACAAGGCATAGTTTTCCCTGATGGCTCTTTGGGCGGGGTACCCATCTCCAGCCGTATGGCCATTTTTGTGCCTGGCGCGGCGCCAAGTGGGAAAGGGTGGCTTTGAGGCTGAAGGCAGCAGGAAAGCCCGCAGCCCCCAGGTCTGTGGGGCTACGCAAGCGGTTCCCAAAGAGCTTTAGAACAAGGCATAGTTTTCCCTGCTGGCTCTTTGGGCGGGGGACCCATCTCCAGCCATATGGCCATTTTTGTGCCTGGCGCAGCGCCAAGTGGGAAAGGGTTGCTTTGAGGCTGAAGGCAGCAGCAAAGCCTGCAGCCCCCAGGTCTGTGGGGCTACGCAAGCGGTTCCCAAAGAGCTTTAGAACAAGGCATAGTTTTCCCTGCTGGCTCTTTGGGCGGGGGACCCATCTCCAGCCATAGGCCATTTTTGTGCCTGGCGCGACGCCAAGTGGGAAAGGGTGTTGTCGAGGCTGAAGGCAGCAGGAAAGCCCGCAGCCCCCAGGTCTGTGGGGCTACGCAAGCGGTTCCCAAAGAGCTTTAGAACAAGGCATAGTTTTCCCTGCTGGCTCTTTGGGCGGGAGACCCATCTCCAGCCATAGGCCATTTTTGTGCCTGGCGCGACGCCAAGTGGGAAAGGGTGGTTTTGAGGCTGAAGGCAGCAGGAAAGCCCGCAGCCCCCAGGTCTGTGGGGCTACGCAAGTGGTTCCCAAAGAGCTTTAGAACAAGGCATAATTTTCCCTCCTGGCTCTTTGGGCGGGGGACCCATCTCCAGCCGTATGGCCATTTTTGCGCCTGGCGCAGTGCCAAGTGGGAAAGGGTGGTGTCGAGGCTGAAGGCAGCAGGAAAGCCCACAGCCCCCAGGTCTGTGGGGCTACGCAAGCGGTTCCCAAAGAGCTTTAGAACAAGGCATAGTTTTCCCTGCTGGCTCTTTGGGCGGGGGACCCATCTCCAGCCGTATGGCCATTTTTGTGCCTGGCGCGGCGCCAAGTGGGAAAGGGTGCTGTCGAGGCTGAAGGCAGCAGCAAAGCCCGCAGCCCCCAGGTCTGTGGGGCTATGCAAGCGGTTCCCAAAGAGCTTTAGAACAAGGCATAGTTTTCCTTGCTGGCTCTTTGGGCATGGGACCCATCTCCAGCCATAGGCCATTTTTGTGCCTGGCGCGACGCCAGGTTGGAAAGGGTGGTGTCGAGTCTGAAGGCAGCAGCAAAGACTGCAGCCCCCAGGTCTGTGGGGCCAAGCAAGCGGTTCCCAAAGAGCTTTAGAACAAGGCATAGTTTTCCCTGCTGGCTCTTTGGGCGGGGGACCCATCTCCAGCCATAGGCCATTTTTGTGCCTGGCGCGACGCCAAGTGGGAAAGGGTTGGTTGAGGCTGAAGGCAGCAGGAAAGACTGCAGCCCCCAGGTCTGTGGGGCTACGCAAGCGGTTCCCAAAGAGCTTTAGAACAAGGCATAGTTTTCCCTGCTGGCTCTTTGGGCGGGGGACCCATCTCCAGTCGTATGGCTATTTTTATGCCTGGCGCGGTGCGTAGTGGGAAAGGGTGGTTTTGAGGCTGAAGGCAGCAGGAAAGCCTGCAGCCCCCAGGTCTGTGGGGCTACGCAAGCGGTTCCCAAAGAGCTTTAGAACAAGGCATAGTTTTCCCTGCTGGCTCTTTGGGCGGGGGACCCATCTCCAGCCGTATGGCCATTTTTGTGCCTGGCGCGGCGCCAAGTGGGAAAGGGTGGTGTCGAGGCTGAAGACAGCAGGAAAGCCCGCAGCCCCCAGGTCTGTGGGGCTACGCAAGCGGTTCCCAAAGAGCTTTAGAACAAGGCATAGTTTTCCCTGCTGGCTCCTTGGGCGGGGGACCCATCTCCAGCCATAGGCCATTTTTGTGCCTGGCGCGACGCCAAGTGGGAAAGGGTGTTGTCGAGGCTGAAGGCAGCAGGAAAGCCCGCAGCCCCCAGGTCTGTGGGGCCAAGCAAGCGGTTCCCAAAGAGCTTTAGAACAAGGCATAGTTTTCCCTGCTGGCTCTTTGGGCGGGAGACCCATCTCCAGCCATAGGCCATTTTTGTGCCTGGCGCGACGCCAAGTGGGAAAGGGTGGTTTTGAGGCTGAAGGCAGCAGCAAAGCCTGCAGCCCCCAGGTCTGTGGGGCTACGCAAGCGGTTCCCAAAGAGCTTTAGAACAAGGCATAGTTTTCCCTGCTGGCTCTTTGGGCGGGGGACCCATCTCCAGTCGTATCGCTATTTTTATGCCTGGCGCGGTGCGTAGTGGGAAAGGGTGGTTTTGAGGCTGAAGGCAGCAGGAAAGCCCGCAGCCCCCAGGTCTGTGGGGCTACGCAAGCGGTTCCCAAAGAGCTTTAGAACAAGGCATAGTTTTCCCTGCTGGCTCTTTGGGCGGGGGACCCATCTCCAGCCGTATGGCCATTTTTGTGCCTGGCGCGGCGCCAAGTGGGAAAGGGTGGCTTTGAGGCTGAAGGCAGCAGGAAAGCCCGCAGCCCCCAGGTCTGTGGGGCTACGCAAGCGGTTCCCAAAGAGCTTTAGAACAAGGCATAGTTTTCCCTGCTGGCTCTTTGGGCGGTGGACCCATCTCCAGCCATATGGCCATTTTTGTGCCTGGCGCAGCGCCAAGTGGGAAAGGGTTGCTTTGAGGCTGAAGGCAGCAGGAAAGCCTGCAGCCCCCAGGTCTGTGGGGCCAAGCAAGCGGTTCCCAAAGAGCTTTAGAACAAGGCATAGTTTTCCCTGCTGACTCTTTGGGCGGGGGACCCATCTCCAGTCGTATGGCTATTTTTATGCCTGGCGCGGTGCGTAGTGGGAAAAGGTGGTTTTGAGGCCGAAGGCAGCAGGAAAGCCCACAGCCCCCAGGTCTGTGGGGCTACGCAAGCGGTTCCCAAAGAGCTTTAGAACAAGGCATAATTTTCCCTGCTGGCTCTTTGGGCGGGGGACCCATCTCCAGCCGTATGGCCATTTTTGTGCCTGGCGCGGCGCCAAGTGGGAAAGGGTGGTGTCGAGGCTGAAGGCAGCAGGAAAGCCCGCAGCCCCCAGGTCTGTGGGGCCAAGCAAGCGGTTCCCAAAGAGCTTTAGAACAAGGCATAGTTTTCCCTGATGGCTCTTTGGGCATGGGACCCATCTCCAGCCATAGGCCATTTTTGTGCCTGGCGCGACGCCAAGTGGGAAAGGGTGGCTTTGAGGCTGAAGGCAGCAGGAAAGCCTGCAGCCCCCAGGTCTGTGGGGCTACGCAAGCGGTTCCCAAAGAGCTTTAGAACAAGGCATAGTTTTCCCTGCTGGCTCTTTGGGCGGGGGACCCATCTCCAGCCGTATGGCCATTTTTGTGCCTGGCGCGGCGCCAAGTGGGAAAGGGTGGTGTCGAGGCTGAAGGCAGCAGGAAAGCCCGCAGCCCCCAGGTCTGTGGGGCTACGCAAGCGGTTCCCAAAGAGCTTTAGAACAAGGCATAGTTTTCCCTGCTGGCTCCTTGGGCAGGGGACCCATCTCCAGCCATATGGCCATTTTTGTGCCTGGCGCGGCGCCAAGTGGGAAAGGGTGGCTTTGAGGCTGAAGGCAGCAGGAAAGCCCACACCCCCCAGGTCTGTGGGGCCAAGCAAGCGGTTCCCAAAGAGCTTTAGAACAAGGCATAGTTTTCCCTGCTGGCTCTTTGGGCGGGGGACCCATCTCCAGCCGTATGGCCATTTTTGGGCCTAGCGCGGTGCGTAGTGTGAAAGGGTGGCTTTGAGGCTGAAGGCAGCAGGAAAGCCCGCAGCCCCCAGGTCTGTGGGGCTATGCAAGCGGTTCCCAAAGAGCTTTAGAACAAGGCATAGTTTTCCCTGCTGGCTCTTTCGGCGGGGGACCCATCTCCAGCCATAGGCCATTTTTGTGCCTAGCGCGGCGCCAAGTGGGAAAGGGTGGCTTTGAGGCTGAAGGCAGCAGGAAAGCCTGCAGCCCCCAGGTTTGTGGGGCTACGCAAGCGGTTCCCAAAGAGCTTTAGAACAAGGCATAGTTTTCCCAGCTGGCTCTTAGGGCATGCTACCCCTCTTCAGCCGTATGGCCATTTTTGTGCCTGGCGCGGCGCCAGGTGGGAAAGGGTGGTGTCGAGTCTGAAGGCAGCAGGAAAGCCTGCAGCCCCCAGGTCTGTGGGGCCAAGCAAGCGGTTCCCAAAGAGCTTTAGAACAAGGCATAGTTTTCCCTGCTGGCTCTTTGGGCATGGGACCCATCTCCAGCCATAGGCCATTTTTGTGCCTGGCGCGACGCCAAGTGGGAAAGGGTGGCTTTGAGGCTGAAGGCAGCAGCAAAGCCTGCAGCCCCCAGGTCTGTGGGGCCAAGCAAGCGGTTCCCAAAGAGCTTTAGAACAAGGCATAGTTTTCCCAGCTGGCTCTTAGGGCATGGGACCCATATCCAGCCATAGGCCTTTTTTGTGCCTGGCGCGGCGCCAAGTGGGAAAGGGTGCTGTCGAGGCTGAAGGCAGCAGGAAAGCCTGCAGCCCCCAGGTCTGTGCGGCTACGCAAGCGGTTCCCAAAGAGCTTTAGAACAAGGCATAGTTTTCCCTGCTGGCTCTTTGGGCGGGGGACCCATCTCCAGCCGTATGGCCATTTTTGTGCGTGGCCAGGGGCCAAGTGGGAAAGCGTGGTGTCGACGCTGAAGGCAGCAGGAAGGCCCACAGCCCCCAGGTCTGTGGGGCTATGCAAGCGGTTCCCAAAGAGCTTTAGAACAAGGCATAGTTTTCCTTGCTGGGTCTTTGGGCATGGGACCCATCTCCAGCCATAGACCATTTTTGTGCCTACCGCGGCGCCAAGTGGGAAAGGGTTGCTTTGAGGCTGAAGGCAGCAGGAAAGCCCACACCCCCCAGGTCTGTGGGGCTACGCAAGCGGTTCCCAAAGAGCTTTAGAACAAGGCATAGTTTTCCCTGCTGGCTCTTTGGGCGGGGGACCCATCTCCAGCCGTATGGCCATTTTTGTGCCTGGCGCGGCGCCAAGTGGGAAAGGGTGGCTTTGAGGCTGAAGGCAGCAGGAAAGCCCGCAGCCCCCAGGTCTGTGGGGCTACGCAAGCGGTTCCCAAAGAGCTTTAGAACAAGGCATAGTTTTCCCTGCTGGCTCTTTGGGCGTGGGACCCATCTCCAGTCGTATGGCTATTTTTATGCCTGGCGCGGTGCGTAGTGGGAAAGGGTGGTGTCGAGGCTGAAGGCAGCAGGAAAGCCCGCAGCCCCCAGGTCTGTGGGGCTACGCAAGCGGTTCCCAAAGAGCTTTAGAACAAGGCATAGTTTTCCCTGCTGGCTCTTTGGGCGGGTGACCCATCTCCAGCCGTATGGCCATTTTTGTGCCTGATGCGGCGCCAAGTGGGAAAGGGTGTTGTCGAGGCTGAAGGCAGCAGGAAAGCCCGCAGCCCCCAGGTCTGTGGGGCTACGCAAGCGGTTCCCAAAGAGCTTTAGAACAAGGCATAGTTTTCCCTGCTGGCTCTTTGGGCGGGAGACCCATCTCCAGCCATAGGCCATTTTTGTGCCTGGCGCGACGCCAAGTGGGAAAGGGTTGGTTGAGGCTGAAGGCAGCAGGAAAGACTGCAGCCCCCAGGTCTGTGGGGCTACGCAAGCGGTTCCCAAAGAGCTTTAGAACAAGGCATAGTTTTCCCTGCTGGCTCTTTGGGCGGGGGACCCATCTCCAGTCGTATGGCTATTTTTATGCCTGGCGCGGTGCGTAGTGGGAAAGGGTGGTTTTGAGGCTGAAGGCAGCAGGAAAGCCTGCAGCCCCCAGGTCTGTGGGGCTACGCAAGCGGTTCCCAAAGAGCTTTAGAACAAGGCATAGTTTTCCCTGCTGGCTCTTTGGGCGGGGGACCCATCTCCAGCCGTATGGCCATTTTTGTGCCTGGCGCGACGCCAAGTGGGAAAGGGTGTTGTCGAGGCTGAAGGCAGCAGGAAAGCCCGCAGCCCCCAGGTCTGTGGGGCCAAGCAAGCGGTTCCCAAAGAGCTTTAGAACAAGGCATAGTTTTCCCTGCTGGCTCTTTGGGCGGGAGACCCATCTCCAGCCATAGGCCATTTTTGTGCCTGGCGCGACGCCAAGTGGGAAAGCGTGGTTTTGAGGCTGAAGGCAGCAGCAAAGCCTGCAGCCCCCAGGTCTGTGGGGCTACGCAAGCGGTTCCCAAAGAGCTTTAGAACAAGGCATAGTTTTCCCTGCTGGCTCTTTGGGCGGGGGACCCATCTCCAGCCGTATGGCCATTTTTGTGCCTGGCGCGGCGCCAAGTGGGAAAGGGTGGCTTTGAGGCTGAAGGCAGCAGGAAAGCCCGCAGCCCCCAGGTCTGTGGGGCTACGCAAGCGGTTCCCAAAGAGCTTTAGAACAAGGCATAGTTTTCCCTGCTGGCTCTTTGGGCGGGGGACCCATCTCCAGCCATATGGCCATTTTTGTGCCTGGCGCAGCGCCAAGTGGGAAAGGGTTGCTTTGAGGCTGAAGGCAGCAGGAAAGCCTGCAGCCCCCAGGTCTGTGGGGCCAAGCAAGCGGTTCCCAAAGAGCTTTAGAACAAGGCATAGTTTTCCCTGCTGACTCTTTGGGCGGGGGACCCATCTCCAGTCGTATGGCTATTTTTATGCCTGGCGCGGTGCGTAGTGGGAAAAGGTGGTTTTGAGGCCGAAGGCAGCAGGAAAGCCCACAGCCCCCAGGTCTGTGGGGCTACGCAAGCGGTTCCCAAAGAGCTTTAGAACAAGGCATAATTTTCCCTGCTGGCTCTTTGGGCGAGGGACCCATCTCCAGCCGTATGGCCATTTTTGTGCCTGGCGCGGCGCCAAGTGGGAAAGGGTGGTGTCGAGGCTGAAGGCAGCAGGAAAGCCCGCAGCCCCCAGGTCTGTGGGGCTACGCAAGCGGTTCCCAAAGAGCTTTAGAACAAGGCATAGTTTTCCCTGATGGCTCTTTGGGCATGGGACCCATCTCCAGCCATAGGCCATTTTTGTGCCTGGCGCGACGCCAAGTGGGAAAGGGTGGCTTTGAGGCTGAAGGCAGCAGGAAAGCCTGCAGCCCCCAGGTCTGTGGGGCTACGCAAGCGGTTCCCAAAGAGCTTTAGAACAAGGCATAGTTTTCCCTGCTGGCTCCTTGGGCGGGGGACCCATCTCCAGCCGTATGGCCATTTTTGTGCCTGGCGCGGCGCCAAGTGGGAAAGGGTGGTGTCGAGGCTGAAGGCAGCAGGAAAGCCCGCAGCCCCCAGGTCTGTGGGGCTACGCAAGCGGTTCCCAAAGAGCTTTAGAACAAGGCATAGTTTTCCCTGCTGGCTCCTTGGGCAGGGGACCCATCTCCAGCCATATGGCCATTTTTGTGCCTGGCGCGGCGCCAAGTGGGAAAGGGTGGCTTTGAGGCTGAAGGCAGCAGGAAAGCCCACACCCCCCAGGTCTGTGGGGCCAAGCAAGCGGTTCCCAAAGAGCTTTAGAACAAGGCATAGTTTTCCCTGCTGGCTCTTTGGGCGGGGGACCCATCTCCAGCCGTATGGCCATTTTTGGGCCTAGCGCGGTGCGTAGTGTGAAAGGGTGGCTTTGAGGCTGAAGGCAGCAGGAAAGCCCGCAGCCCCCAGGTCTGTGGGGCTATGCAAGCGGTTCCCAAAGAGCTTTAGAACAAGGCATAGTTTTCCCTGCTGGCTCTTTGGGCGGGGGACCCATCTCCAGCCATAGGCCATTTTTGTGCCTAGCGCGGCGCCAAGTGGGAAAGGGTGGCTTTGAGGCTGAAGGCAGCAGGAAAGCCTGCAGCAGCCAGGTTTGTGGGGCTACGCAAGCGGTTCCCAAAGAGCTTTAGAACAAGGCATAGTTTTCCCAGCTGGCTCTTAGGGCATGCTACCCCTCTTCAGCCGTATGGCCATTTTTGTGCCTGGCGCGGCGCCAGGTGGGAAAGGGTGGTGTCGAGTCTGAAGGCAGCAGGAAAGCCTGCAGCCCCCAGGTCTGTGGGGCCAAGCAAGCGGTTCCCAAAGAGCTTTAGAACAAGGCATAGTTTTCCCTGCTGGCTCTTTGGGCATGGGACCCATCTCCAGCCATAGGCCATTTTTGTGCCTGGCGCGACGCCAAGTGGGAAAGGGTGGCTTTGAGGCTGAAGGCAGCAGCAAAGCCTGCAGCCCCCAGGTCTGTGGGGCCAAGCAAGCGGTTCCCAAAGAGCTTTAGAACAAGGCATAGTTTTCCCAGCTGGCTCTTAGGGCATGGGACCCATATCCAGCCATAGGCCTTTTTTGTGCCTGATGCGGCGCCAAGTGGGAAAGGGTGGCTTTGAGGCTGAAGGCAGCAGGAAAGCCCGCAGCCCCCAGGTCTGTGGGGCTACGCAAGCGGTTCCCAAAGAGCTTTAGAACAAGGCATAATTTTCCCTGCTGGCTCTCTGGGCGGGGGACCCATCTCCAGCCGTATGGCCATTTTTGTGCCTGGCGCGGCGCCAAGTGGGAAAGGGTGCTGTCGAGGCTGAAGGCAGCAGGAAAGCCTGCAGCCCCCAGGTCTGTGGGGCTACGCAAGCGGTTCCCAAAGAGCTTTAGAACAAGGCATAGATTTCCCTGCTGGCTCTTTGGGCGGGGGACCCATCTCCAGCCGTATGGCCATTTTTGTGCGTGGCCAGGGGCCAAGTGGGAAAGGGTGGTGTCGAGGCTGAAGGCAGCAGGAAAGCCCGCAGCCCCCAGGTCTGTGGGGCTACGCAAGCGGTTCCCAAAGAGCTTTAGAACAAGGCATAGTTTTCCCTGATGGCTCTTTGGGCATGGGACCCATCTCCAGCCATAGGCCATTTTTGTGCCTGATGCGGCGCCAAGTGGGAAAGGGTGGTTTTGAGGCTGAAGGCAGCAGGAAAGCCTGCAGCCCCCAGGTCTGTGGGGCTACGCAAGCGGTTCCCAAAGAGCTTTAGAACAAGGCATAGTTTTCCCTGCTGGCTCTTTGGGCATGGGACCCATCTCCAGCCGTATGGCCATTTTTGTGCCTGGCGCGGCGCCAAGTGGGAAAGGGTGGCTTTGAGGCTGAAGGCAGCAGGAAAGCCCGCAGCCCCCAGGTTTGTGGGGCTACGCAAGCGGTTCCCAAAGAGCTTTAGAACAAGGCATAATTTTCCCTGCTGGCTCTTTGGGCGGGGGACCCATCTCCAGCCGTATGGCCATTTTTGTGCCTGGCGCGGCGTCAAGTGGGAAAGGGTGCTGTCGAGGCTGAAGGCAGCAGGAAAGCCTGCAGCCCCCAGGTCTGTGGGGCTACGCAAGCGGTTCCCAAAGAGCTTTAGAACAAGGCATAGTTTTCCCTGCTGGCTCTTTGGGCGGGGGACCCATCTCCAGCCGTCTATCTATTTTTGTGCCTGGCGCGGTGCGTAGTGGCAAAGGGTCGTTTTGAGGCTGAAGGCAGCAGGAAAGCCCGCAGCCCCCAGGTCTGTGGGGCTACGCAAGCGGTTCCCAAAGAGCTTTAGAACAAGGCATAGTTTTCCCTGCTGGCTCTTTGGGCGGGGGACCCATCTCCAGCCGTATGGCCATTTTTGTGCCTGGCGCGGCGCCAGGTGGGAAAGGGTGGCTTTGAGGCTGAAGGCAGCAGGAAAGCCTCCAGCCCCCAGGTCTGTGGCGATACGCAAGTGGTTCCCAAAGAGCTTTAGAACAAGGCATAGTTTTCCCTGCTGGCTCTTTGGGCGGGGGACCCATCTCCAGCCATAGGCCATTTTTGTGCCTGATGCGGCGCCAAGTGGGAAAGGGTGGCTTTGAGGCTGAAGACAGCAGGAAAGCCTGCAGCCCCCAGGTCTGTGGGGCTACGCAAGCGGTTCCCAAAGAGCTTTAGAACAAGGCATAGTTTTCCCTGATGGCTCTTTGGGCATGGGACCCATCTCCAGCCATAGGCCATTTTTGTGCCTGGCGCGACGCCAAGTGGGAAAGGGTGGCTTTGAGGCTGAAGGCAGCAGGAAAGCCTGCAGCCCCCAGGTCTGTGGGGCTACGCAAGCGGTTCCCAAAGAGCTTTAGAACAAGGCATAGTTTTCCCTGCTGGCTCCTTGGGCGGGGGACCCATCTCCAGCCGTATGGCCATTTTTGTGCCTGGCGCAACGCCAAGTGGGAAAGGGTGGTGTCGAGGCTGAAGGCAGCAGGAAAGCCCGCAGCCCCCAGGTCTGTGGGGCTACGCAAGCGGTTCCCAAAGAGCTTTAGAACAAGGCATAGTTTTCCCTGCTGGCTCCTTGGGCAGGGGACCCATCTCCAGCCATATGGCCATTTTTGTGCCTGGCGCGGCGCCAAGTGGGAAAGGGTGGCTTTGAGGCTGAAGGCAGCAGGAAAGCCCACACCCCCCAGGTCTGTGGGGCCAAGCAAGCGGTTCCCAAAGAGCTTTAGAACAAGGCATAGTTTTCCCTGCTGGCTCTTTGGGCGGGGGACCCATCTCCAGCCGTATGGCCATTTTTGGGCCTAGCGCGGTGCGTAGTGTGAAAGGGTGGCTTTGAGGCTGAAGGCAGCAGGAAAGCCCGCAGCCCCCAGGTCTGTGGGGCTATGCAAGCGGTTCCCAAAGAGCTTTAGAACAAGGCATAGTTTTCCCTGCTGGCTCTTTGGGCGGGGGACCCATCTCCAGCCATAGGCCATTTTTGTGCCTAGCGCGGCGCCAAGTGGGAAAGGGTGGCTTTGAGGCTGAAGGCAGCAGGAAAGCCTGCAGCCCCCAGGTTTGTGGGGCTACGCAAGCGGTTCCCAAAGAGCTTTAGAACAAGGCATAGTTTTCCCAGCTGGCTCTTAGGGCATGCTACCCCTCTTCAGCCGTATGGCCATTTTTGTGCCTGGCGCGGCGCCAGGTGGGAAAGGGTGGTGTCGAGTCTGAAGGCAGCAGGAAAGCCTGCAGCCCCCAGGTCTGTGGGGCCAAGCAAGCGGTTCCCAAAGAGCTTTAGAACAAGGCATAGTTTTCCCTGCTGGCTCTTTGGGCATGGGACCCATCTCCAGCCATAGGCCATTTTTGTGCCTGGCGCGACGCCAAGTGGGAAAGGGTGGCTTTGAGGCTGAAGGCAGCAGCAAAGCCTGCAGCCCCCAGGTCTGTGGGGCCAAGCAAGCGGTTCCCAAAGAGCTTTAGAACAAGGCATAGTTTTCCCAGCTGGCTCTTAGGGCATGGGACCCATATCCAGCCATAGGCCTTTTTTGTGCCTGATGCGGCGCCAAGTGGGAAAGGGTGGCTTTGAGGCTGAAGGCAGCAGGAAAGCCCGCAGCCCCCAGGTCTGTGGGGCTACGCAAGCGGTTCCCAAAGAGCTTTAGAACAAGGCATAATTTTCCCTGCTGGCTCTCTGGGCGGGGGACCCATCTCCAGCCATAGGCCATTTTTGTGCCTGGCGCGGCGCCAAGTGGGAAAGGGTGCTGTCGAGGCTGAAGGCAGCAGGAAAGCCTGCAGCCCCCAGGTCTGTGGGGCTACGCAAGCGGTTCCCAAAGAGCTTTAGAACAAGGCATAGATTTCCCTGCTGGCTCTTTGGGCGGGGGACCCATCTCCAGCCGTATGGCCATTTTTGTGCGTGGCCAGGGGCCAAGTGGGAAAGGGTGGTGTCGAGGCTGAAGGCAGCAGGAAAGCCCGCAGCCCCCAGGTCTGTGGGGCTACGCAAGCGGTTCCCAAAGAGCTTTAGAACAAGGCATAGTTTTCCCTGATGGCTCTTTGGGCATGGGACCCATCTCCAGCCATAGGCCATTTTTGTGCCTGATGCGGCGCCAAGTGGGAAAGGGTGGCTTTGAGGCTGAAGGCAGCAGGAAAGCCTGCAGCCCCCAGGTCTGTGGGGCTACGCAAGCGGTTCCCAAAGAGCTTTAGAACAAGGCATAGTTTTCCCTGCTGGCTCTTTGGGCGGTGGACCCATCTCCAGCCGTATGGCCATTTTTGTGCCTGGCGCGGCGCCAAGTGGGAAAGGGTGGCTTTGAGGCTGAAGGCAGCAGGAAAGCCCGCAGCCCCCAGGTTTGTGGGGCTACGCAAGCGGTTCCCAAAGAGCTTTAGAACAAGGCATAATTTTCCCTGCTGGCTCTTTGGGCGGGGGACCCATCTCCAGCCGTATGGCCATTTTTGTGCCTGGCGCGGCGTCAAGTGGGAAAGGGTGCTGTCGAGGCTGAAGGCAGCAGGAAAGCCTGCAGCCCCCAGGTCTGTGGGGCTACGCAAGCGGTTCCCAAAGAGCTTTAGAACAAGGCATAGTTTTCCCTGCTGGCTCTTTGGGCGGGGGACCCATCTCCAGCCGTCTATCTATTTTTGTGCCTGGCGCGGTGCGTAGTGGCAAAGGGTCGTTTTGAGGCTGAAGGCAGCAGGAAAGCCCGCAGCCCCCAGGTCTGTGGGGCTACGCAAGCGGTTCCCAAAGAGCTTTAGAACAAGGCATAGTTTTCCCTGCTGGCTCTTTGGGCGGGGGACCCATCTCCAGCCGTATGGCCATTTTTGTGCCTGGCGCGGCGCCAAGTGGGAAAGGGTGGCTTTGAGGCTGAAGGCAGCAGGAAAGCCTCCAGCCCCCAGGTCTGTGGGGATACGCAAGTGGTTCCCAAAGAGCTTTAGAACAAGGCATAGTTTTCCCTGCTGGCTCTTTGGGCGGGGGACCCATCTCCAGCCATAGGCCATTTTTGTGCCTGATGCGGCACCAAGTGGGAAAGGGTGGCTTTGAGGCTGAAGACAGCAGGAAAGCCTGCAGCCCCCAGGTCTGTGGGGCTACGCAAGCGGTTCCCAAAGAGCTTTAGAACAAGGCATAGTTTTCCCTGCTGGCTCTTTGGGCGGGGGACCCATCTCCAGCCGTATGGCCATTTTTGTGCCTGGCGCAGCGCCAAGTGGGAAAGGGTGGCTTTGAGGCTGAAGGCAGCAGGAAAGCCTGCAGCCCCCAGGTTTGTGGGGCTACGCAAGCGGTTCCCAAAGAGCTTTAGAACAAGGCATAGTTTTCCCTGCTGGCTCTTTGGGCGGGGGACCCATCTCCAGCCGTATGGCCATTTTTGTGCCTGGCGCGGCGCCAAGTGGGAAAGGGTGGCTTTGAGGCTGAAGGCAGCAGGAAAGCCTGCAGCCCCCAGGTTTGTGGGGCTACGCAAGCGGTTCCCAAAGAGCTTTAGAACAAGGCATAATTTTCCCTGCTGGCTCTTTGGGCGGGGGACCCATCTCCAGCCATAGGCCATTTCTGTGCCTGATAGGGCGCCAAGTGGGAAAGGGTGGCTTTGAGGCTGAAGACAGCAGGAAAGCCTGCAGCCCCCAGGTCTGTCGGGCTATGCAAGCAGTTCCCAAAGAGCTTTAGAACAAGGCATAGTTTTCCCTGCTGGCTCTTTGGGCGGTGGACCCATCTCCAGCCGTATGGCCATTTTTGTGCCTGGCGCGGCGCCAAGTGGGAAAGGGTGGTGTCGAGGCTGAAGGCAGCAGCAAAGCCCGCAGCCCCCAGGTCTGTGGGGCTATGCAAGCGGTTCCCAAAGAGCTTTAGAACAAGGCATAGTTTTCCCTGCTGGCTCTTTGGGCATGGGACCCATCTCCAGCCATAGGCCATATTTGTGCCTGGCGCGACGCCAAGTGGGAAAGGGTGGCTTTGAGGCTGAAGGCAGCAGCAAAGCCTGCAGCCCCCAGGTCTGTGGGGCTACGCAAGCGGTTCCCAAAGAGCTTTAGAACAAGGCATAGTTTTCCCAGCTGGCTCTTAGGGCATGGGACCCATATCCAGCCATAGGCCATTTTTGTGCCTGATGCGGCACCAAGTGGGAAAGGGTGGCTTTGAGGCTGAAGGCAGCAGGAAAGCCCGCAGCCCCCAGGTCTGTGCGGCTACGCAAGCGGTTCCCAAAGAGCTTTAGAACAAGGCATAATTTTCCCTGCTGGCTCTCTGGGCGGGGGACCCATCTCCAGCCGTATGGCCATTTTTGTGCCTGGCGCGACGTCAAGTGGGAAAGGGTGCTGTCGAGGCTGAAGGCAGCAGGAAAGCCTGCAGCCCCCAGGTCTGTGGGTCTACGCAAGCGGTTCCCAAAGAGCTTTAGAACAAGGCATAGTTTTCCCTGCTGGCTCTTTGGGCGGGGGACCCATCTCCAGCCGTATAGCCATTTTTGTGCGTGGCCAGGGGCCAAGTGGGAAAGGGTGGTGTCGAGGCTGAAGGCAGCAGGAAAGCCCACAGCCCCCAGGTCTGTGGGGCTATGCAAGCGGTTCCCAAAGAGCTTTAGAACAAGGCATATTTTTCCCTGCTGGCTCTTTTGGCATGGGACACATCTCCAGCCGTATGGCCATTTTTGTGCCTGGCCCGGCGCCAAGTGGGAAAGGGTGGCTTTGAGGCTGAAGGCAGCAGGAAAGCCTGCAGCCCCCAGGTCTGTGGGGCTACGCAAGCGGTTCCCAAAGAGCTTTAGAACAAGGCATAGTTTTCCCTGCTGGCTCTTTGGGCGGGGGACCCATCTCCAGCCGTATGGCCATTTTTGGGCCTGACGGGGCGCCAAGTGGGGAAGGGTGGTTTTGAGGCTGAAGGCAGCAGCAAAGCCTGCAGCCCCCAGGTCTGTGGGGCCAAGCAAGCGGTTCCCAAAGAGCTTTAGAACAAGGCATAGTTTTCCCTGCTGGCTCTTTGGGCATGGGACCCATCTCCAGCCATAGGCTATTTTTGTGCCTGGCGCGACGCCAAGTGGGAAAGGGTGGCTTTGAGGCTGAAGGCAGCAGCAAAGCCTGCAGCCCCCAGGTCTGTGGGGCTACGCAAGCGCTTCCCAAAGAGCTTTAGAACAAGGCATAGTTTTCCCTGCTGGCTCTTTGGGCGGGGGACCCATCTCCAGCCATATGGCCATATTTATGCCTGGCGAAGCGCCAAGTGGGAAAGGGTGGCTTTGAGGCTGAAGGCAGCAGGAAAGCCCGCAGCCCCCAGGTCTGTGGGGCTACGGAAGCGGTTCCCAAAGAGCTTTAGAACAAGGCATAGTTTTCCCTGCTGGCTCTTTGGGCGGGGGACCCATCTCCAGCCGTATGGCCATTTTTGTGCCTGGCGCGGTGCGTAGTGGGAAAGGGTGGTTTTGAGGCTGAAGGCAGCAGGAAAGCCCGCAGCCCCCAGGTCTGTGGGGCTACGCAAGCGGTTCCCAAAGAGCTTTAGAACAAGGCATAGTTTTCCCTGCTGGCTCTTTGGGCGGGGGACCCATCTCCAGCCATAGGCCATTTTTGTGCCTGGCGCGGCGCCAAGTGGGAAAGGGTGGCTTTGAGGCTGAAGGCAGCAGCAAAGCCTGCAGCCCCCAGGTCTGTGGGGCTACGCAAGCGGTTCCCAAAGAGCTTTAGAACAAGGCATAGTTTTCCCTGCTGGCTCTTAGGGCATGGGACCCATATCCAGCCATAGGCCATTTTTGTGCCTGATGCGGCACCAAGTGGGAAAGGGTGGCTTTGAGGCTGAAGGCAGCAGGAAAGCCCGCAGCCCCCAGGTCTGTGGGGCTACGCAAGCGGTTCCCAAAGAGCTTTAGAACAAGGCATAATTTTCCCTGCTGGCTCTCTGGGCGGGGGACCCATCTCCAGCCGTATGGCCATTTTTGTGCCTGGCGCGGCGCCAAGTGGGAAAGGGTGGCTTTGAGGCTGAAGGCAGCAGGAAAGCCTGCAGCCCCCAGGTCTGTGCGGCTACGCAAGCGGTTCCCAAAGAGCTTTAGAACAAGGCATAGTTTTCCCTGCTGGCTCTTTGGGCGGGGGACCCATCTCCAGCCGTATGGCCATTTTTGTGCGTGGCCAGGGGCCACGTGGGAAAGGGTGGTGTCGAGGCTGAAGGCAGCAGGAAGGCCCACAGCCCCCAGGTCTGTGGGGCTATGCAAGCGGTTCCCAAAGAGCTTTAGAACAAGGCATAGTTTTCCTTGCTGGGTCTTTGGGCATGGGACCCATCTCCAGCCATAGACCATTTTTGTGCCTACCGCGGCGCCAAGTGGGAAAGGGTGGCTTTGAGGCTGAAGACAGCAGGAAAGCCCGCAGCCCCCAGGTCTGTGGGGCTACGCAAGCGGTTCCCAAAGAGCTTTAGAACAAGGCCTAGTTTTCCCTGCTGGCTCTTTGGGCGGGGGACCCATCTCCAGCCGTATGGCCATTTTTGTGCCTGGCGCGGCGCAAGTGGGAAAGGGTGGCTTTGAGGCTGAAGGCAGCAGGAAAGCCTGCAGCCCCCAGGTTTGTGGGCTACGCAAGCGGTTCCCAAAGAGCTTTAGAACAAGGCATAGTTTTCCCTGCTGGTTCTTTGGGCGGGGGACCCATCTCCAGCCATAGGCCATTTCTGTGCCTGATAGGGCGCCAAGTGGGAAAGGGTGGTTTTGAGGCTGAAGACAGCAGGAAAGCCTGCAGCCCCCAGGTCTGTGGGGCTATGCAAGCGGTTCCCAAAGAGCTTTAGAACAAGGCATAGTTTTCCCTGCTGGCTCTTTGGGCGGTGGACCCATCTCCAGCCGTATGGCCATTTTTGTGCCTGGCGCGGCGCCAAGTGGGAAAGGGTGGTGTCGAGGCTGAAGGCAGCAGCAAAGCCCGCAGCCCCCAGGTCTGTGGGGCTACGCAAGCGGTTCCCAAAGAGCTTTAGAACAAGGCATAGTTTTCCTTGCTGGCTCTTTGGGCGGGGGACCCATCTCCAACCATAGGCCATTTTTGTGCCTGGCGCGGCGCCAGGTTGGAAAGGGTGGTGTCGAGTCTGAAGGCAGCAGCAAAGCCTGCAGCCCCCAGGTCTGTGGGGCCAAGCAAGCGGTTCCCAAAGAGCTTTAGAACAAGGCATAGTTTTCCCTGCTGGCTCTTTGGGCGGGGGACCCATCTCCAGCCATAGGCCATTTTTGTGCCTGGCGCGGCGCCAAGTGGGAAAGGGTGGCTTTGAGGCTGAAGGCAGCAGCAAAGCCTGCAGCCCCCAGGTCTGTGGGGCTACGCAAGCGGTTCCCAAAGAGCTTTAGAACAAGGCATAGTTTTCCCAGCTGGCTCTTAGGGCATGGGACCCATATCCAGCCATAGGCCATTTTTGTGCCTGATGCGGCACCAAGTGGGAAAGGGTGGCTTTGAGGCTGAAGGCAGCAGGAAAGCCCGCAGCCCCCAGGTCTGTGGGGCTACGCAAGCGGTTCCCAAAGAGCTTTAGAACAAGGCATAGTTTTCCCTGCTGGCTCTTTGGGCGGGGGACCCATCTCCAGCCATATGGCCATTTTTGTGCCTGGCGCAGCGCCAAGTGGGAAAGGGTGGCTTTGAGGCTGAAGGCAGCAGCAAAGCCTGCAGCCCCCAGGTCTGTGGGGCTACGCAAGCGGTTCCCAAAGAGCTTTAGAACAAGGCATAGTTTTCCCTGCTGGCTCTTTGGGCGGGGGACCCATCTCCAGTCGTATGGCTATTTTTATGCCTGGCGCGGTGCGTAGTGGGAAAGGGTGGTGTCGAGGCTGAAGGCAGCACGAAAGCCCGCAGCCCCCAGGTCTGTGGGGCTACGCAAGCGGTTCCCAAAGAGCTTTAGAACAAGGCATAGTTTTCCCTGCTGGCTCTTTGGGCGGGGGACCCATCTCCAGCCATAGGCCATTTTTGTGCCTGGCGCAGCGCCAAGTGGGAAAGGGTGGCTTTGAGGCTGAAGGCAGCAGGAAAGCCCGCAGCCCCCAGGTCTGTGGGGCTACGCAAGCGGTTCCCAAAGAGCTTTAGAACAAGGCATAGTTTTCCCTGCTGGCTCTTTGGGCGGGGGACCCATCTCCAGCCGTATGGCCATTTTTGTGCCTGGCGCGGCGCCAAGTGGGAAAGGGTGGCTTTGAGGCTGAAGGCAGGAGCAAAGCCTGCAGCCCCCATGTTTGTGGGGCTACGCAAGCGGTTCCCAAAGAGCTTTAGAACAAGGCATAGTTTTCCCTGCTGGCTCTTTGGGCGGGGGACCCATCTCCAGCCGTATGGCCATTTTTGTGCGTGGCCAGGGGCCAAGTGGGAAAGGGTGGTGTCGAGGCTGAAGGCAGCAGGAAGGCCCACAGCCCCCAGGTCTGTGGGGCTATGCAAGCGGTTCCCAAAGAGCTTTAGAACAAGGCATAGTTTTCCTTGCTGGATCTTTGGGCATGGGACCCATCTCCAGCCATAGACCATTTTTGTGCCTACCGCGGCGCCAAGTGGGAAAGGGTGGCTTTGAGGCTGAAGACAGCAGGAAAGCCCGCAGCCCCCAGGTCTGTGGGGCTACGCAAGCGGTTCCCAAAGAGCTTTAGAACAAGGCCTAGTTTTCCCTGCTGGCTCTTTGGGCGGGGGACCCATCTCCAGCCGTATGGCCATTTTTGTGCCTGGCGCGGCGCCAAGTGGGAAAGGGTGTTGTCGAGGCTGAAGGCAGCAGGAAAGCCCGCAGCCCCTAGGTCTGTGGGGCCAAGCAAGCGGTTCCCAAAGAGCTTTAGAACAAGGCATAGTTTTCCCTGCTGGCTCTTTGGGCGGGAGACCCATCTCCAGCCATAGGCCATTTTTGTGCCTGGCGCGACGCCAAGTGGGAAAGGGTGGTTTTGAGGCTGAAGGCAGCAGGAAAGCCTGCAGCCCCCAGGTCTGTGGGGCTACGCAAGCGGTTCCCAAAGAGCTTTAGAACAAGGCATAGTTTTCCCTGCTGGCTCTTTGGGCGGGGGACCCATCTCCAGTCGTATGGCTATTTTTATGCCTGGCGCGGTGCGTAGTGGGAAAGGGTGGTGTCGAGGCTGAAGGCAGCAGGAAAGCCCGCAGCCCCCAGGTCTGTGGGGCTACGCAAGCGGTTCCCAAAGAGCTTTAGAACAAGGCATAATTTTCCCTGCTGGCTCTTTGGGCGGGGGACCCATCTCCAGCCGTATGGCCATTTTTGTGCCTGGCGCGGCGCCAAGTGGGAAAGGGTGGTGTCGAGGCTGAAGGCAGCAGGAAAGCCCACACCCCCCAGGTCTGTGGGGCTACGCAAGCGGTTCCCAAAGAGCTTTAGAACAAGGCATAGTTTTCCCTGCTGGCTCTTTGGGCGGGGTACCCATCTCCAGCCGTATGGCCATTTTTGTGCCTGGCGCGGCGCCAAGTGGGAAAGGGTGGCTTTGAGGCTGAAGGCAGCAGGAAAGCCCGCAGCCCCCACGTCTGTGGGGCTACGCAAGCGGTTCCCAAAGAGCTTTAGAACAAGGCATAGTTTTCCCTGCTGGCTCTTTGGGCGGGGGACCCATCTCCAGCCATATGGCCATTTTTGTGCCTGGCGCAGCGCCAAGTGGGAAAGGGTTGCTTTGAGGCTGAAGGCAGCAGCAAAGCCTGCAGCCCCCAGGTCTGTGGGGCTACGCAAGCGGTTCCCAAAGAGCTTTAGAACAAGGCATAGTTTTCCCTGCTGGCTCTTTGGGCGGGAGACCCATCTCCAGCCATAGGCCATTTTTGTGCCTGGCGCGACGCCAAGTGGGAAAGGGTGTTGTCGAGGCTGAAGGCAGCAGGAAAGCCCGCAGCCCCCAGGTCTGTGGGGCCAAGCAAGCGGTTCCCAAAGAGCTTTAGAACAAGGCATAGTTTTCCCTGCTGGCTCTTTGGGCGGGAGACCCATCTCCAGCCATAGGCCATTTTTGTGCCTGGCGCGACGCCAAGTGGGAAAGGGTGGTTTTGAGGCTGAAGGCAGCAGGAAAGCCCGCAGCCCCCAGGTCTGTGGGGCTACGCAAGTGGTTCCCAAAGAGCTTTAGAACAAGGCATAATTTTCCCTCCTGGCTCTTTGGGCGGGGGACCCATCTCCAGCCGTATGGCCATTTTTGCGCCTGGCGCAGTGCCAAGTGGGAAAGGGTGGTGTCGAGGCTGAAGGCAGCAGGAAAGCCCACAGCCCCCAGGTCTGTGGGGCTACGCAAGCGGTTCCCAAAGAGCTTTAGAACAAGGCATAGTTTTCCCTGCTGGCTCTTTGGGCGAGGGACCCATCTCCAGCCGTATGGCCATTTTTGTGCCTGGCGCGGCGCCAAGTGGGAAAGGGTGGTGTCGAGGCTGAAGGCAGCAGCAAAGCCCGCAGCCCCCAGGTCTGTGGGGCTATGCAAGCGGTTCCCAAAGAGCTTTAGAACAAGGCATAGTTTTCCTTGCTGGCTCTTTGGGCATGGGACCCATCTCCAGCCATAGGCCATTTTTGTGCCTGGCGCGACGCCAGGTTGGAAAGGGTGGTGTCGAGTCTGAAGGCAGCAGCAAAGACTGCAGCCCCCAGGTCTGTGGGGCCAAGCAAGCGGTTCCCAAAGAGCTTTAGAACAAGGCATAGTTTTCCCTGCTGGCTCTTTGGGCGGGGGACCCATCTCCAGCCATAGGCCATTTTTGTGCCTGGCGCGACGCCAAGTGGGAAAGGGTGGCTTTGAGGCTGAAGCAGCAGCAAAGCCTGCAGCCCCCAGGTCTGTGGGGCTACGCAAGCGGTTCCCAAAGAGCTTTAGAACAAGGCATAGTTTTCCCAGCTGGCTCTTAGGGCATGGGACCCATATCCAGCCATAGGCCATTTTTGTGCCTGATGCGGCACCAAGTGGGAAAGGGTGGCTTTGAGGCTGAAGGCAGCAGGAAAGCCTGCAGCCCCCAGGTCTGTGGGGCTACGCAAGCGGTTCCCAAAGAGCTTTAGAACAAGGCATAATTTTCCCTGATGGCTCTCTGGGCGGGGGACCCATCTCCAGCCGTATGGCCATTTTTGTGCCTGGCGCGGCGCCAAGTGGGAAAGGGTGGCTTTGAGGCTGAAGGCAGCAGGAAAGCCCACACCCCCCAGGTCTGTGGGGCTACGCAAGCGGTTCCCAAAGAGCTTTAGAACAAGGCATAGTTTTCCCTGCTGGCTCTTTGGGCGGGGGACCCATCTCCAGCCGTATGGCCATTTTTGTGCCTGGCGCGGCGCCAAGTGGGAAAGGGTGGCTTTGAGGCTGAAGGCAGCAGGAAAGCCCGCAGCCCCCAGGTCTGTGGGGCTACGCAAGCGGTTCCCAAAGAGCTTTAGAACAAGGCATAGTTTTCCCTGCTGGCTCTTTGGGCGGGGGACCCATCTCCAGTCGTATGGCTATTTTTATGCCTGGCGCGGTGCGTAGTTGGAAAGGGTGGTGTCGAGGCTGAAGGCAGCAGGAAAGCCCGCAGCCCCCAGGTCTGTGGGGCTACGCAAGCGGTTCCCAAAGAGCTTTAGAACAAGGCATAGTTTTCCCTGCTGGCTCTTTGGGCGGGTGACCCATCTCCAGCCGTATGGCCATTTTTGTGCCTGATGCGGCGCCAAGTGGGAAAGGGTGTTGTCGAGGCTGAAGGCAGCAGGAAAGCCCGCAGCCCCCAGGTCTGTGGGGCTACGCAAGCGGTTCCCAAAGAGCTTTAGAACAAGGCATAGTTTTCCCTGCTGGCTCCTTGGGCGGGGGACCCATCTCCAGCCATAGGCCATTTTTGTGCCTGGCGCGACGCCAAGTGGGAAAGGGTGTTGTCGAGGCTGAAGGCAGCAGGAAAGCCCGCAGCCCCCAGGTCTGTGGGGCCAAGCAAGCGGTTCCCAAAGAGCTTTAGAACAAGGCATAGTTTTCCCTGCTGGCTCTTTGGGCGGGGGACCCATCTCCAGCCATAGGCCATTTTTGTGCCTGGCGCGACGCCAAGTGGGAAAGGGTGGTTTTGAGGCTGAAGGCAGCAGCAAAGCCTGCAGCCCCCAGGTCTGTGGGGCTACGCAAGCGGTTCCCAAAGAGCTTTAGAACAAGGCATAGTTTTCCCTGCTGGCTCTTTGGGCGGGAGACCCATCTCCAGCCATAGGCCATTTTTGTGCCTGGCGCGACGCCAAGTGGGAAAGGGTGTTGTCGAGGCTGAAGGCAGCAGGAAAGCCCGCAGCCCCCAGGTCTGTGGGGCCAAGCAAGCGGTTCCCAAAGAGCTTTAGAACAAGGCATAGTTTTCCCTGCTGGCTCTTTGGGCGGGAGACCCATCTCCAGCCATAGGCCATTTTTGTGCCTGGCGCGACGCCAAGTGGGAAAGGGTGGTTTTGAGGCTGAAGGCAGCAGGAAAGCCCGCAGCCCCCAGGTCTGTGGGGCTACGCAAGTGGTTCCCAAAGAGCTTTAGAACAAGGCATAATTTTCCCTCCTGGCTCTTTGGGCGGGGGACCCATCTCCAGCCGTATGGCCATTTTTGCGCCTGGCGCAGTGCCAAGTGGGAAAGGGTGGTGTCGAGGCTGAAGGCAGCAGGAAAGCCCACAGCCCCCAGGTCTGTGGGGCTACGCAAGCGGTTCCCAAAGAGCTTTAGAACAAGGCATAGTTTTCCCTGCTGGCTCTTTGGGCGGGGGACCCATCTCCAGCCGTATGGCCATTTTTGTGCCTGGCGCGGCGCCAAGTGGGAAAGGGTGGTGTCGAGGCTGAAGGCAGCAGCAAAGCCCGCAGCCCCCAGGTCTGTGGGGCTATGCAAGCGGTTCCCAAAGAGCTTTAGAACAAGGCATAGTTTTCCTTGCTGGCTCTTTGGGCATGGGACCCATCTCCAGCCATAGGCCATTTTTGTGCCTGGCGCGACGCCAGGTTGGAAAGGGTGGTGTCGAGTCTGAAGGCAGCAGCAAAGACTGCAGCCCCCAGGTCTGTGGGGCCAAGCAAGCGGTTCCCAAAGAGCTTTAGAACAAGGCATAGTTTTCCCTGCTGGCTCTTTGGGCGGGGGACCCATCTCCAGCCATAGGCCATTTTTGTGCCTGGCGCGACGCCAAGTGGGAAAGGGTGGCTTTGAGGCTGAAGCAGCAGCAAAGCCTGCAGCCCCCAGGTCTGTGGGGCTACGCAAGCGGTTCCCAAAGAGCTTTAGAACAAGGCATAGTTTTCCCAGCTGGCTCTTAGGGCATGGGACCCATATCCAGCCATAGGCCATTTTTGTGCCTGATGCGGCACCAAGTGGGAAAGGGTGGCTTTGAGGCTGAAGGCAGCAGGAGAGCCCGCAGCCCCCAGGTCTGTGGGGCTACGCAAGCGGTTCCCAAAGAGCTTTAGAACAAGGCATAGTTTTCCCTGCTGGCTCTTTGGGCGGGGGACCCATCTCCAGCCGTATGGCCATTTTTGTGCCTGGCGCGGCGCCAAGTGGGAAAGGGTGCTGTCGAGGCTGAAGGCAGCAGGAGAGCCTGCAGCCCCCAGGTCTGTGCGGCTACGCAAGCGGTTCCCAAAGAGTTTTAGAACAAGGCATAGTTTTCCCTGCTGGCTCTTTGGGCGGGGGACCCATCTCCAGCCGTATGGCCATTTTTGTGCGTGGCCAGGGGCCAAGTGGGAAAGCGTGGTGTCGAGGCTGAAGGCAGCAGGAAGGCCCACAGCCCCCAGGTCTGTGGGGCTATGCAAGCGGTTCCCAAAGAGCTTTAGAACAAGGCATAGTTTTCCTTGCTGGGTCTTTGGGCATGGGACCCATCTCCAGCCATAGCCATTTTTGTGCCTACCGCGGCGCCAAGTGGGAAAGGGTGGCTTTGAGGCTGAAGGCAGCAGGAAAGCCCACACCCCCCAGGTCTGTGGGGCTACGCAAGCGGTTCCCAAAGAGCTTTAGAACAAGGCATAGTTTTCCCTGCTGGCTCTTTGGGCGGGGGACCCATCTCCAGCCGTATGGCCATTTTTGTGCCTGGCGCGGCGCCAAGTGGGAAAGGGTGGCTTTGAGGCTGAAGGCAGCAGGAAAGCCCGCAGCCCCCAGGTCTGTGGGGCTACGCAAGCGGTTCCCAAAGAGCTTTAGAACAAGGCATAGTTTTCCCTGCTGGCTCTTTGGGCGGGGGACCCATCTCCAGTCGTATGGCTATTTTTATGCCTGGCGCGGTGCGTAGTGGGAAAGGGTGGTGTCGAGGCTGAAGGCAGCAGGAAAGCCCGCAGCCCCCAGGTCTGTGGGGCTACGCAAGCGGTTCCCAAAGAGCTTTAGAACAAGGCATAGTTTTCCCTGCTGGCTCTTTGGGCGGGTGACCCATCTCCAGCCGTATGGCCATTTTTGTGCCTGATGCGGCGCCAAGTGGGAAAGGGTGTTGTCGAGGCTGAAGGCAGCAGGAAAGCCCGCAGCCCCCAGGTCTGTGGGGCTACGCAAGCGGTTCCCAAAGAGCTTTAGAACAAGGCATAGTTTTCCCTGCTGGCTCCTTGGGCGGGGGACCCATCTCCAGCCATAGGCCATTTTTGTGCCTTGCGCGACGCCAAGTGGCAAAGGGTCGTTTTGAGGCTGAAGGCAGCAGGAAAGCCCGCAGCCCCCAGGTCTGTGGGGCCAAGCAAGCGGTTCCCAAAGAGCTTTAGAACAAGGCATAGTTTTCCCTGCTGGCTCTTTGGGCGGGGGACCCATCTCCAGCCATAGGCCATTTTTGTGCCTGGCGCGACGCCAAGTGGGAAAGGGTGGTTTTGAGGCTGAAGGCAGCAGCAAAGCCTGCAGCCCCCAGGTCTGTGGGGCTACGCAAGCGGTTCCCAAAGAGCTTTAGAACAAGGCATAGTTTTCCCTGCTGGCTCTTTGGGCGGGAGACCCATCTCCAGCCATAGGCCATTTTTGTGCCTGGCGCGACGCCAAGTGGGAAAGGGTGTTGTCGAGGCTGAAGGCAGCAGGAAAGCCCGCAGCCCCCAGGTCTGTGGGGCCAAGCAAGCGGTTCCCAAAGAGCTTTAGAACAAGGCATAGTTTTCCCTGCTGGCTCTTTGGGCGGGAGACCCATCTCCAGCCATAGGCCATTTTTGTGCCTGGCGCGACGCCAAGTGGGAAAGGGTGGTTTTGAGGCTGAAGGCAGCAGGAAAGCCCGCAGCCCCCAGGTCTGTGGGGCTACGCAAGTGGTTCCCAAAGAGCTTTAGAACAAGGCATAATTTTCCCTCCTGGCTCTTTGGGCTGGGGACCCATCTCCAGCCGTATGGCCATTTTTGCGCCTGGCGCAGTGCCAAGTGGGAAAGGGTGGTGTCGAGGCTGAAGGCAGCAGGAAAGCCCACAGCCCCCAGGTCTGTGGGGCTACGCAAGCGGTTCCCAAAGAGCTTTAGAACAAGGCATAGTTTTCCCTGCTGGCTCTTTGGGCGGGGGACCCATCTCCAGCCGTATGGCCATTTTTGTGCCTGGCGCGGCGCCAAGTGGGAAAGGGTGGTGTCGAGGCTGAAGGCAGCAGCAAAGCCCGCAGCCCCCAGGTCTGTGGGGCTATGCAAGCGGTTCCCAAAGAGCTTTAGAACAAGGCATAGTTTTCCTTGCTGGCTCTTTGGGCATGGGACCCATCTCCAGCCATAGGCCATTTTTGTGCCTGGCGCGACGCCAGGTTGTAAAGGGTGGTGTCGAGTCTGAAGGCAGCAGCAAAGACTGCAGCCCCCAGGTCTGTGGGGCCAAGCAAGCGGTTCCCAAAGAGCTTTAGAACAAGGCATAGTTTTCCCTGCTGGCTCTTTGGGCGGGGGACCCATCTCCAGCCATAGGCCATTTTTGTGCCTGGCGCGACGCCAAGTGGGAAAGGGTGGCTTTGAGGCTGAAGCAGCAGCAAAGCCTGCAGCCCCCAGGTCTGTGGGGCTACGCAAGCGGTTCCCAAAGAGCTTTAGAACAAGGCATAGTTTTCCCAGCTGGCTCTTAGGGCATGGGACCCATATCCAGCCATAGGCCATTTTTGTGCCTGATGCGGCACCAAGTGGGAAAGGGTGGCTTTGAGGCTGAAGGCAGCAGGAAAGCCCGCAGCCCCCAGGTCTGTGGGGCTACGCAAGCGGTTCCCAAAGAGCTTTAGAACAAGGCATAATTTTCCCTGATAGCTCTCTGGGCGGGGGACCCATCTCCAGCCGTATGGCCATTTTTGTGCCTGGCGCGGCGCCAAGTGGGAAAGGGTGCTGTCGAGGCTGAAGGCAGCAGGAGAGCCTGCAGCCCCCAGGTCTGTGCGGCTACGCAAGCGGTTCCCAAAGAGTTTTAGAACAAGGCATAGTTTTCCCTGCTGGCTCTTTGGGCGGGGGACCCATCTCCAGCCGTATGGCCATTTTTGTGCGTGGCCAGGGGCCAAGTGGGAAAGCGTGGTGTCGAGGCTGAAGGCAGCAGGAAGGCCCACAGCCCCCAGGTCTGTGGGGCTATGCAAGCGGTTCCCAAAGAGCTTTAGAACAAGGCATAGTTTTCCTTGCTGGGTCTTTGGGCATGGGACCCATCTCCAGCCATAGACCATTTTTGTGCCTACCGCGGCGCCAAGTGGGAAAGGGTGGCTTTGAGGCTGAAGGCAGCAGGAAAGCCCACACCCCCCAGGTCTGTGGGGCTACGCAAGCGGTTCCCAAAGAGCTTTAGAACAAGGCATAGTTTTCCCTGCTGGCTCTTTGGGCGGGGGACCCATCTCCAGCCGTATGGCCATTTTTGTGCCTGGCGCGGCGCCAAGTGGGAAAGGGTGGCTTTGAGGCTGAAGGCAGCAGGAAAGCCCGCAGCCCCCAGGTCTGTGGGGCTACGCAAGCGGTTCCCAAAGAGCTTTAGAACAAGGCATAGTTTTCCCTGCTGGCTCTTTGGGCGGGGGACCCATCTCCAGTCGTATGGCTATTTTTATGCCTGGCGCGGTGCGTAGTGGGAAAGGGTGGTGTCGAGGCTGAAGGCAGCAGGAAAGCCCGCAGCCCCCAGGTCTGTGGGGCTACGCAAGCGGTTCCCAAAGAGCTTTAGAACAAGGCATAGTTTTCCCTGCTGGCTCTTTGGGCGGGTGACCCATCTCCAGCCGTATGGCCATTTTTGTGCCTGATGCGGCGCCAAGTGGGAAAGGGTGTTGTCGAGGCTGAAGGCAGCAGGAAAGCCCGCAGCCCCCAGGTCTGTGGGGCTACGCAAGCGGTTCCCAAAGAGCTTTAGAACAAGGCATAGTTTTCCCTGCTGGCTCTTTGGGCGGGAGACCCATCTCCAGCCATAGGCCATTTTTGTGCCTGGCGCGACGCCAAGTGGGAAAGGGTTGGTTGAGGCTGAAGGCAGCAGGAAAGACTGCAGCCCCCAGGTCTGTGGGGCTACGCAAGCGGTTCCCAAAGAGCTTTAGAACAAGGCATAGTTTTCCCTGCTGGCTCTTTGGGCGGGGGACCCATCTCCAGTCGTATGGCTATTTTTGTGCCTGGCCCGGTGCGTAGTGGGAAAGGGTGGTTTTGAGGCTGAAGGCAGCAGGAAAGCCTGCAGCCCCCAGGTCTGTGGGGCTACGCAAGCGGTTCCCAAAGAGCTTTAGAACAAGGCATAGTTTTCCCTGCTGGCTCTTTGGGCGGGGGACCCATCTCCAGCCGTATGGCCATTTTTGTGCCTGATGCGGCGCCAAGTGGGAAAGGGTGGCTTTGAGGCTGAAGACAGCAGGAAAGCCCGCAGCCCCCAGGTCTGTGGGGCTACGCAAGCGGTTCCCAAAGAGCTTTAGAACAAGGCATAGTTTTCCCTGCTGGCTCCTTGGGCGGGGGACCCATCTCCAGCCATAGGCCATTTTTGTGCCTGGCGCGACGCCAAGTGGGAAAGGGTGTTGTCGAGGCTGAAGGCAGCAGGAAAGCCCGCAGCCCCCAGGTCTGTGGGGCCAAGCAAGCGGTTCCCAAAGAGCTTTAGAACAAGGCATAGTTTTCCCTGCTGGCTCTTTGGGCGGGAGACCCATCTCCAGCCATAGGCCATTTTTGTGCCTGGCGCGACGCCAAGTGGGAAAGGGTGGTTTTGAGGCTGAAGGCAGCAGCAAAGCCTGCAGCCCCCAGGTCTGTGGGGCTACGCAAGCGGTTCCCAAAGAGCTTTAGAACAAGGCATAGTTTTCCCTGCTGGCTCTTTGGGCGGGGGACCCATCTCCAGTCGTATCGCTATTTTTATGCCTGGCGCGGTGCGTAGTGGGAAAGGGTGGTTTTGAGGCTGAAGGCAGCAGGAAAGCCCGCAGCCCCCAGGTCTGTGGGGCTACGCAAGCGGTTCCCAAAGAGCTTTAGAACAAGGCATAGTTTTCCCTGATGGCTCTTTGGGCGGGGGACCCATCTCCAGCCATATGGCCATTTTTGTGCCTGGCGCAGCGCCAAGTGGGAAAGGGTTGCTTTGAGGCTGAAGGCAGCAGGAAAGCCTGCAGCCCCCAGGTCTGTGGGGCCAAGCAAGCGGTTCCCAAAGAGCTTTAGAACAAGGCATAGTTTTCCCTGCTGACTCTTTGGGCGGGGGACCCATCTCCAGTCGTATGGCTATTTTTATGCCTGGCGCGGTGCGTAGTGGGAAAAGGTGGTTTTGAGGCCGAAGGCAGCAGGAAAGCCCACAGCCCCCAGGTCTGTGGGGCTACGCAAGCGGTTCCCAAAGAGCTTTAGAACAAGGCATAATTTTCCCTGCTGGCTCTTTGGGCGGGGGACCCATCTCCAGCCGTATGGCCATTTTTGTGCCTGGCGCGGCGCCAAGTGGGAAAGGGTGGTGTCGAGGCTGAAGGCAGCAGGAAAGCCCGCAGCCCCCAGGTCTGTGGGGCTACGCAAGCGGTTCCCAAAGAGCTTTAGAACAAGGCATAGTTTTCCCTGCTGGCTCTTTGGGCGGGGGGACCCATCTCCAGCCGTATGGCCATTTTTGGGCCTAGCGCGGTGCGTAGTGTGAAAGGGTGGCTTTGAGGCTGAAGGCAGCAGGAAAGCCCGCAGCCCCCAGGTCTGTGGGGCTATGCAAGCGGTTCCCAAAGAGCTTTAGAACAAGGCAGAGTTTTCCCTGCTGGCTCTTTGGGCGGGGGACCCATCTCCAGCCATAGGCCATTTTTGTGCCTAGCGCGGCGCCAAGTGGGAAAGGGTGGCTTTGAGGCTGAAGGCAGCAGGAAAGCCTGCAGCCCCCAGGTTTGTGGGGCTACGCAAGCGGTTCCCAAAGAGCTTTAGAACAAGGCATAGTTTTCCCAGCTGGCTCTTAGGGCATGCTACCCCTCTTCAGCCGTATGGCCATTTTTGTGCCTGGCGCGGCGCCAGGTGGGAAAGGGTGGTGTCGAGTCTGAAGGCAGCAGGAAAGCCTGCAGCCCCCAGGTCTGTGGGGCCAAGCAAGCGGTTCCCAAAGAGCTTTAGAACAAGGCATAGTTTTCCCTGCTGGCTCTTTGGGCATGGGACCCATCTCCAGCCATAGGCCATTTTTGTGCCTGGCGCGACGCCAAGTGGGAAAGGGTGGCTTTGAGGCTGAAGGCAGCAGCAAAGCCTGCAGCCCCCAGGTCTGTGGGGCCAAGCAAGCGGTTCCCAAAGAGCTTTAGAACAAGGCATAGTTTTCCCAGCTGGCTCTTAGGGCATGGGACCCATATCCAGCCATAGGCCTTTTTTGTGCCTGATGCGGCGCCAAGTGGGAAAGGGTGGCTTTGAGGCTGAAGGCAGCAGGAAAGCCCGCAGCCCCCAGGTCTGTGCGGCTACGCAAGCGGTTCCCAAAGAGCTTTAGAACAAGGCATAATTTTCCCTGCTGGCTCTCTGGGCGGGGGACCCATCTCCAGCCGTATGGCCATTTTTGTGCCTGGCGCGGCGCCAAGTGGGAAAGGGTGCTGTCGAGGCTGAAGGCAGCAGGAAAGCCTGCAGCCCCCAGGTCCGTGGGGCTACGCAAGCGGTTCCCAAAGAGCTTTAGAACAAGGCATAGATTTCCCTGCTGGCTCTTTGGGCGGGGGACCCATCTCCAGCCGTATGGCCATTTTTGTGCGTGGCCAGGGGCCAAGTGGGAAAGGGTGGTGTCGAGGCTGAAGGCAGCAGGAAAGCCCGCAGCCCCCAGGTCTGTGGGGCTACGCAAGCGGTTCCCAAAGAGCTTTAGAACAAGGCATAGTTTTCCCTGATGGCTCTTTGGGCATGGGACCCATCTCCAGCCATAGGCCATTTTTGTGCCTGATGCGGCGCCAAGTGGGAAAGGGTGGTTTTGAGGCTGAAGGCAGCAGGAAAGCCTGCAGCCCCCAGGTCTGTGGGGCTACGCAAGCGGTTCCCAAAGAGCTTTAGAACAAGGCATAGTTTTCCCTGCTGGCTCTTTGGGCGGGGGACCCATCTCCAGCCGTATGGCCATTTTTATGCCTGGCCCGGCGCCAAGTGGGAAAGGGTGGCTTTGAGGCTGAAGGCAGCAGGAAAGCCCACACCCCCCAGGTCTGTGGGGCTACGCAAGCGGTTCCCAAAGAGCTTTAGAACAAGGCATAGTTTTCCCTGCTGGCTCTTTGGGCATGGGACCCATCTCCAGCCGTATGGCCATTTTTGTGCCTGGCGCGGCGCCAAGTGGGAAAGGGTGGCTTTGAGGCTGAAGGCAGCAGGAAAGCCCGCAGCCCCCAGGTTTGTGGGGCTACGCAAGCGGTTCCCAAAGAGCTTTAGAACAAGGCATAATTTTCCCTGCTGGCTCTTTGGGCGGGGGACCCATCTCCAGCCGTATGGCCATTTTTGTGCCTGGCGCGGCGTCAAGTGGGAAAGGGTGCTGTCGAGGCTGAAGGCAGCAGGAAAGCCTGCAGCCCCCAGGTCTGTGGGGCTACGCAAGCGGTTCCCAAAGAGCTTTAGAACAAGGCATAGTTTTCCCTGCTGGCTCTTTGGGCGGGGGACCCATCTCCAGCCGTCTATCTATTTTTGTGCCTGGCGCGGTGCGTAGTGGCAAAGGGTCGTTTTGAGGCTGAAGGCAGCAGGAAAGCCCGCAGCCCCCAGGTCTGTGGGGCTACGCAAGCGGTTCCCAAAGAGCTTTAGAACAAGGCATAGTTTTCCCTGCTGGCTCTTTGGGCGGGGGACCCATCTCCAGCCGTATGGCCATTTTTGTGCCTGGCGCGGCGCCAAGTGGGAAAGGGTGGCTTTGAGGCTGAAGGCAGCAGGAAAGCCTCCAGCCCCCAGGTCTGTGGGGATACGCAAGTGGTTCCCAAAGAGCTTTAGAACAAGGCATAGTTTTCCCTGCTGGCTCTTTGGGCGGGGGACCCATCTCCAGCCATAGGCCATTTTTGTGCCTGGCGCGGCGTCAAGTGGGAAAGGGTGGCTTTGAGGCTGAAGACAGCAGGAAAGCCTGCAGCCCCCAGGTCTGTGGGGCTATGCAAGCGGTTCCCAAAGAGCTTTAGAACAAGGCATAGTTTTCCCTGCTGGCTCTTTGGGCGGGGGACCCATCTCCAGCCGTATGGCCATTTTTGTGCCTGGCGCAGCGCCAAGTGGGAAAGGGTGGCTTTGAGGCTGAAGGCAGCAGGAAAGCCTGCAGCCCCCAGGTTTGTGGGGCTACGCAAGCGGTTCCCAAAGAGCTTTAGAACAAGGCATAGTTTTCCCTGCTGGCTCTTTGGGCGGGGGACCCATCTCCAGCCGTATGGCCATTTTTGTGCCTGGCGCGGCGCCAAGTGGGAAAGGGTGGCTTTGAGGCTGAAGGCAGCAGGAAAGCCTGCAGCCCCCAGGTTTGTGGGGCTACGCAAGCGGTTCCCAAAGAGCTTTAGAACAAGGCATAATTTTCCCTGCTGGCTCTTTGGGCGGGGGACCCATCTCCAGCCATAGGCCATTTCTGTGCCTGATAGGGCGCCAAGTGGGAAAGGGTGGCTTTGAGGCTGAAGACAGCAGGAAAGCCTGCAGCCCCCAGGTCTGTCGGGCTATGCAAGCAGTTCCCAAAGAGCTTTAGAACAAGGCATAGTTTTCCCTGCTGGCTCTTTGGGCAGTGGACCCATCTCCAGCCGTATGGCCATTTTTTTGCCTGGCGCGGCGCCAAGTGGGAAAGGGTGGTGTCGAGGCTGAAGGCAGCAGCAAAGCCCGCAGCCCCCAGGTCTGTGGGGCTATGCAAGCGGTTCCCAAAGAGCTTTAGAACAAGGCATAGTTTTCCCTGCTGGCTCTTTGGGCATGGGACCCATCTCCAGCCATAGGCCATATTTGTGCCTGGCGCGACGCCAAGTGGGAAAGGGTGGCTTTGAGGCTGAAGGCAGCAGGAAAGCCTGCAGCCCCCAGGTCTGTGGGGCTACGCAAGCGGTTCCCAAAGAGCTTTAGAACAAGGCATAGTTTTCCCAGCTGGCTCTTAGGGCATGGGACCCATATCCAGCCATAGGCCATTTTTGTGCCTGATGCGGCACCAAGTGGGAAAGGGTGGCTTTGAGGCTGAAGGCAGCAGGAAAGCCCGCAGCCCCCAGGTCTGTGCGGCTACGCAAGCGGTTCCCAAAGAGCTTTAGAACAAGGCATAATTTTCCCTGCTGGCTCTCTGGGCGGGGGACCCATCTCCAGCCGTATGGCCATTTTTGTGCCTGGCGCGGCGTCAAGTGGGAAAGGGTGCTGTCGAGGCTGAAGGCAGCAGGAAAGCCTGCAGCCCCCAGGTCTGTGGGTCTACGCAAGCGGTTCCCAAAGAGCTTTAGAACAAGGCATAGTTTTCCCTGCTGGCTCTTTGGGCGGGGGACCCATCTCCAGCCGTATAGCCATTTTTGTGCGTGGCCAGGGGCCAAGTGGGAAAGGGTGGTGTCGAGGCTGAAGGCAGCAGGAAAGCCCACAGCCCCCAGGTCTGTGGGGCTATGCAAGCGGTTCCCAAAGAGCTTTAGAACAAGGCATATTTTTCCCTGCTGGCTCTTTTGGCATGGGACACATCTCCAGCCGTATGGCCATTTTTGTGCCTGGCCCGGCGCCAAGTGGGAAAGGGTGGCTTTGAGGCTGAAGGCAGCAGGAAAGCCTGCAGCCCCCAGGTCTGTGGGGCTACGCAAGCGGTTCCCAAAGAGCTTTAGAACAAGGCATAGTTTTCCCTGCTGGCTCTTTGGGCGGGGGACCCATCTCCAGCCGTATGGCCATTTTTGTGCCTGGCCCGGCGCCAAGTGGGGAAGGGTGGTTTTGAGGCTGAAGGCAGCAGCAAAGCCTGCAGCCCCCAGGTCTGTGGGGCCAAGCAAGCGGTTCCCAAAGAGCTTTAGAACAAGGCATAGTTTTCCCTGCTGGCTCTTTGGGCATGGGACCCATCTCCAGCCATAGGCCATTTTTGTGCCTGGCGCGACGCCAAGTGGGAAAGGGTGGCTTTGAGGCTGAAGGCAGCAGCAAAGCCTGCAGCCCCCAGGTCTGTGGGGCTACGCAAGCGCTTCCCAAAGAGCTTTAGAACAAGGCATAGTTTTCCCTGCTGGCTCTTTGGGCGGGGGACCCATCTCCAGCCATATGGCCATATTTATGCCTGGCGAAGCGCCAAGTGGGAAAGGGTGGCTTTGAGGCTGAAGGCAGCAGGAAAGCCCGCAGCCCCCAGGTCTGTGGGGCTACGGAAGCGGTTCCCAAAGAGCTTTAGAACAAGGCATAGTTTTCCCTGCTGGCTCTTTGGGCGGGAGACCCATATCCAGCCATAGGCCATTTTTGTGCCTGGCGCGACGCCAAGTGGGAAAGGGTGGCTTTGAGGCTGAAGGCAGCAGGAAAGCCTGCAGCCCCCAGGTCTGTGCGGCTACGCAAGCGGTTCCCAAAGAGCTTTAGAACAAGGCATAATTTTCCCTGCTGGCTCCTCGGGCGGGGGACCCATCTCCAGTCATATGGCTATTTTTATGCCTGGCGCGGTGCGTAGTGGGAAAGGGTGTATTTGAGGCTGAAGGCAGCAGGAAAGCCCGCAGCCCCCAGGTCTGTGGGGCTACGCAAGCGGTTCCCAAAGAGCTTTAGAACAAGGCATAGTTTTTCCTGCTGGCTCTTTGGGCGGGGGACCCATCTCCAGCCGTATGGCCATTTTTGTGCCTGGCGCGGCGCCAAGTGGGAAAGGGTGGTGTCGAGGCTGAAGGCAGCAGCAAAGCCCGCAGCCCCCAGGTCTGTGCGGCTACGCAAGCGGTTCCCAAAGAGCTTTAGAACAAGGCATAGTTTTCCCTGCTGGCTCTTTGGGCGGGGGACCCATCTGCAGCCATAGGCCATTTTTGTGCCTGGCACGACGCCAAGTGGGAAAGGGTGGTGTCGAGGCTGAACGCAGCAGGAAAGCCCGCAGCCCCCAGGTCTGTGGGGCTACGCAAGCGGTTCCCAAAGAACTTTAGAACAAGGCATAGTTTTCCCTGCTGGCTCTTTGGGCGGGGGACCCATCTCCAGCCGTATGGCCATTTTTGTGCCTGGCGCGGTGCGTAGTGGGAAAGGGTGGTTTTGAGGCTGAAGGCAGCAGGAAAGCCCGCAGCCCCCAGGTCTGTGGGGCTACGCAAGCGGTTCCCAAAGAGCTTTAGAACAAGGCATAGTTTTCCCTGCTGGCTCTTTTGGCAGGGGACCCATCTCCAGCCGTATGGCCATTTTTGTCCCTGGCCCGGCGCCAAGTGGGAAAGGGTGGCTTTGAGGCTGAAGGCAGCAGCAAAGCCTGCAGCCCCCAGGTCTGTGGGGCTACGCAAGCGGTTCCCAAAGAGCTTTAGAACAAGGCATAGTTTTCCCTGCTGGCTCTTTGGGCGGGGGACCCATCTCCAGCCGTATGGCCATTTTTGTGCCTGATGCGGCGCCAAATGGGAAAGGGTGGTGTCGAGTCTGAAGGCAGCAGCAAAGCCTGCAGCCCCCAGGTCTGTGGGGCCAAGCAAGCGGTTCCCAAAGAGCTTTAGAACAAGGCATAGTTTTCCCTGCTGGCTCTTTGGGCGGGGGACCCATCTCCAGCCGTATGGCCATTTTTGTGCCTGGCGCGGCGCCAAGTGGGAAAGGGTGGCTTTGAGGCTGAAGGCAGCAGCAAAGCCTGCAGCCCCCAGGTCTGTGGGGCTACGCAAGCGGTTCCCAAAGAGCTTTAGAACAAGGCATAGTTTTCCCTGCTGGCTCTTTGGGCGGGGGACCCATCTCCAGCCGTATGGCCATTTTTGTGCGTGGCCAGGGGCCAAGTGGGAAAGGGTGGTGTCGAGGCTGAAGGCAGCAGGAAGGCCCACAGCCCCCAGGTCTGTGGGGCTATGCAAGCGGTTCCCAAAGAGCTTTAGAACAAGGCATAGTTTTCCTTGCTGGGTCTTTGGGCATGGGACCCATCTCCAGCCATAGACCATTTTTGTGCCTACCGCGGCGCCAAGTGGGAAAGGGTGGCTTTGAGGCTGAAGACAGCAGGAAAGCCCGCAGCCCCCAGGTCTGTGGGGCTACGCAAGCGGTTCCCAAAGAGCTTTAGAACAAGGCCTAGTTTTCCCTGCTGGCTCTTTGGGCGGGGGACCCATCTCCAGCCGTATGGCCATTTTTGTGCCTGGCGCGGCGCAAGTGGGAAAGGGTGGCTTTGAGGCTGAAGGCAGCAGGAAAGCCTGCAGCCCCCAGGTTTGTGGGGCTACGCAAGCGGTTCCCAAAGAGCTTTAGAACAAGGCATAGTTTTCCCTGCTGGCTCTTTGGGCGGGGGACCCATCTCCAGCCATAGGCCATTTCTGTGCCTGATAGGGCGCCAAGTGGGAAAGGGTGGTTTTGAGGCTGAAGACAGCAGGAAAGCCTGCAGCCCCCAGGTCTGTGGGGCTATGCAAGCGGTTCCCAAAGAGCTTTAGAACAAGGCATAGTTTTCCCTGCTGGCTCTTTGGGCGGTGGACCCATCTCCAGCCGTATGGCCATTTTTGTGCCTGGCGCGGCGCCAAGTGGGAAAGGGTGGTGTCGAGGCTGAAGGCAGCAGCAAAGCCCGCAGCCCCCAGGTCTGTGGGGCTACGCAAGCGGTTCCCAAAGAGCTTTAGAACAAGGCATAGTTTTCCTTGCTGGCTCTTTGGGCGGGGGACCCATCTCCAGCCATAGGCCATTTTTGTGCCTGGCGCGGCGCCAGGTTGGAAAGGGTGGTGTCGAGTCTGAAGGCAGCAGCAAAGCCTGCAGCCCCCAGGTCTGTGGGGCCAAGCAAGCGGTTCCCAAAGAGCTTTAGAACAAGGCATAGTTTTCCCTGCTGGCTCTTTGGGCGGGGGACCCATCTCCAGCCATAGGCCATTTTTGTGCCTGGCGCGGCGCCAAGTGGGAAAGGGTGGCTTTGAGGCTGAAGGCAGCAGCAAAGCCTCCAGCCCCCAGGTCTGTGGGGCTACGCAAGCGGTTCCCAAAGAGCTTTAGAACAAGGCATAGTTTTCCCAGCTGGCTCTTAGGGCATGGGACCCATATCCAGCCATAGGCCATTTTTGTGCCTGATGCGGCACCAAGTGGGAAAGGGTGGCTTTGAGGCTGAAGGCAGCAGGAAAGCCCGCAGCCCCCAGGTCTGTGGGGCTACGCAAGCGGTTCCCAAAGAGCTTTAGAACAAGGCATAATTTTCCCTGCTGGCTCTCTGGGCGAGGGACCCATCTCCAGCCGTATGGCCATTTTTGTGCCTGGCGCGGCGCCAAGTGGGAAAGGGTGCTGTCGAGGCTGAAGGCAGCAGGAAAGCCTGCAGCCCCCAGGTCTGTGGGGCTACGCAAGCGGTTCCCAAAGAGCTTTAGAACAAGGCATAGTTTTCCCTGCTGGCTCTTTGGGCGGGGGACCCATCTCCAGCCATATGGCCATTTTTGTGCCTGGCGCAGCGCCAAGTGGGAAAGGGTGGCTTTGAGGCTGAAGGCAGCAGCAAAGCCTGCAGCCCCCAGGTCTGTGCGGCTACGCAAGCGGTTCCCAAAGAGCTTTAGAACAAGGCATAGTTTTCCCTGCTGGCTCTTTGGGCGGGGGACCCATCTCCAGTCGTATGGCTATTTTTATGACTGGCGCGGTGCGTAGTGGGAAAGGGTGGTGTCGAGGCTGAAGGCAGCACGAAAGCCCGCAGCCCCCAGGTCTGTGGGGCTACGCAAGCGGTTCCCAAAGAGCTTTAGAACAAGGCATAGTTTTCCCTGCTGGCTCTTTGGGCGGGGGACCCATCTCCAGCCATAGGCCATTTTTGTGCCTGGCGCGGCGCCAAGTGGGAAAGGGTGGCTTTGAGGCTGAAGGCAGCAGGAAAGCCCGCAGCCCCCAGGTCTGTGGGGCTACGCAAGCGGTTCCCAAAGAGCTTTAGAACAAGGCATAGTTTTCCCTGCTGGCTCTTTGGGCGGGGGACCCATCTCCAGCCGTATGGCCATTTTTGTGCCTGGCGCGGCGCCAAGTGGGAAAGGGTGGCTTTGAGGCTGAAGGCAGCAGGAAAGCCTGCAGCCCCCATGTTTGTGGGGCTACGCAAGCGGTTCCCAAAGAGCTTTAGAACAAGGCATAGTTTTCCCTGCTGGCTCTTTGGGCGGGGGACCCATCTCCAGCCGTATGGCCATTTTTGTGCGTGGCCAGGGGCCAAGTGGGAAAGGGTGGTGTCGAGGCTGAAGGCAGCAGGAAGGCCCACAGCCCCCAGGTCTGTGGGGCTATGCAAGCGGTTCCCAAAGAGCTTTAGAACAAGGCATAGTTTTCCTTGCTGGATCTTTGGGCATGGGACCCATCTCCAGCCATAGACCATTTTTGTGCCTACCGCGGCGCCAAGTGGGAAAGGGTGGCTTTGAGGCTGAAGACAGCAGGAAAGCCCGCAGCCCCCAGGTCTGTGGGGCTACGCAAGCGGTTCCCAAAGAGCTTTAGAACAAGGCCTAGTTTTCCCTGCTGGCTCTTTGGGCGGGGGACCCATCTCCAGCCGTATGGCCATTTTTGTGCCTGGCGCGGCGCCAAGTGGGAAAGGGTGGCTTTGAGGCTGAAGGCAGTAGGAAAGCCTGCAGCCCCCAGGTTTGTGGGGCTACGCAAGCGGTTCCCAAAGAGCTTTAGAACAAGGCATAGTTTTCCCTGCTGGCTCTTTGGGTGGGGGACCCATCTCCAGCCATAGGCCATTTTTGTGCCTGGCGCGGCGCCAGGTTGGAAAGGGTGGTGTCGAGTCTGAAGGCAGCAGCAAAGCCTGCAGCCCCCAGGTCTGTGGGGCCAAGCAAGCGGTTCCCAAAGAGCTTTAGAACAAGGCATAGTTTTCCCTGCTGGCTCTTTGGGCGGGGGACCCATCTCCAGCCATAGGCCATTTTTGTGCCTGGCGCAGCGCCAAGTGGGAAAGGGTGGCTTTGAGGCTGAAGGCAGCAGCAAAACCTGCAGCCCCCAGGTCTGTGGGGCTACGCAAGCGGTTCCCAAAGAGCTTTAGAACAAGGCCTAGTTTTCCCTGCTGGCTCTTTGGGCGGGGGACCCATCTCCAGCCGTATGGCCATTTTTGTGCCTGGCGCGGCGCAAGTGGGAAAGGGTGGCTTTGAGGCTGAAGGCAGCAGGAAAGCCTGCAGCCCCCAGGTTTGTGGGGCTACGCAAGCGGTTCCCAAAGAGCTTTAGAACAAGGCATAGTTTTCCCTGCTGGCTCTTTGGGCGGGGGACCCATCTCCAGCCATAGGCCATTTCTGTGCCTGATAGGGCGCCAAGTGGGAAAGGGTGGTTTTGAGGCTGAAGACAGCAGGAAAGCCTGCAGCCCCCAGGTCTGTGGGGCTATGCAAGCGGTTCCCAAAGAGCTTTAGAACAAGGCATAGTTTTCCCTGCTGGCTCTTTGGGCGGTGGACCCATCTCCAGCCGTATGGCCATTTTTGTGCCTGGCGCGGCGCCAAGTGGGAAAGGGTGGTGTCGAGGCTGAAGGCAGCAGCAAAGCCCGCAGCCCCCAGGTCTGTGGGGCTACGCAAGCGGTTCCCAAAGAGCTTTAGAACAAGGCATAGTTTTCCTTGCTGGCTCTTTGGGCGGGGGACCCATCTCCAGCCATAGGCCATTTTTGTGCCTGGCGCGGCGCCAGGTTGGAAAGGGTGGTGTCGAGTCTGAAGGCAGCAGCAAAGCCTGCAGCCCCCAGGTCTGTGGGGCCAAGCAAGCGGTTCCCAAAGAGCTTTAGAACAAGGCATAGTTTTCCCTGCTGGCTCTTTGGGCGGGGGACCCATCTCCAGCCATAGGCCATTTTTGTGCCTGGCGCGGCGCCAAGTGGGAAAGGGTGGCTTTGAGGCTGAAGGCAGCAGCAAAGCCTCCAGCCCCCAGGTCTGTGGGGCTACGCAAGCGGTTCCCAAAGAGCTTTAGAACAAGGCATAGTTTTCCCAGCTGGCTCTTAGGGCATGGGACCCATATCCAGCCATAGGCCATTTTTGTGCCTGATGCGGCACCAAGTGGGAAAGGGTGGCTTTGAGGCTGAAGGCAGCAGGAAAGCCCGCAGCCCCCAGGTCTGTGGGGCTACGCAAGCGGTTCCCAAAGAGCTTTAGAACAAGGCATAATTTTCCCTGCTGGCTCTCTGGGCGGGGGACCCATCTCCAGCCGTATGGCCATTTTTGTGCCTGGCGCGGCGCCAAGTGGGAAAGGGTGCTGTCGAGGCTGAAGGCAGCAGGAAAGCCTGCAGCCCCCAGGTCTGTGGGGCTACGCAAGCGGTTCCCAAAGAGCTTTAGAACAAGGCATAGTTTTCCCTGCTGGCTCTTTGGGCGGGGGACCCATCTCCAGCCATATGGCCATTTTTGTGCCTGGCGCAGCGCCAAGTGGGAAAGGGTGGCTTTGAGGCTGAAGGCAGCAGCAAAGCCTGCAGCCCCCAGGTCTGTGCGGCTACGCAAGCGGTTCCCAAAGAGCTTTAGAACAAGGCATAGTTTTCCCTGCTGGCTCTTTGGGCGGGGGACCCATCTCCAGTCGTATGGCTATTTTTATGACTGGCGCGGTGCGTAGTGGGAAAGGGTGGTGTCGAGGCTGAAGGCAGCACGAAAGCCCGCAGCCCCCAGGTCTGTGGGGCTACGCAAGCGGTTCCCAAAGAGCTTTAGAACAAGGCATAGTTTTCCCTGCTGGCTCTTTGGGCGGGGGACCCATCTCCAGCCATAGGCCATTTTTGTGCCTGGCGCGGCGCCAAGTGGGAAAGGGTGGCTTTGAGGCTGAAGGCAGCAGGAAAGCCCGCAGCCCCCAGGTCTGTGGGGCTACGCAAGCGGTTCCCAAAGAGCTTTAGAACAAGGCATAGTTTTCCCTGCTGGCTCTTTGGGCGGGGGACCCATCTCCAGCCGTATGGCCATTTTTGTGCCTGGCGCGGCGCCAAGTGGGAAAGGGTGGCTTTGAGGCTGAAGGCAGCAGGAAAGCCTGCAGCCCCCATGTTTGTGGGGCTACGCAAGCGGTTCCCAAAGAGCTTTAGAACAAGGCATAGTTTTCCCTGCTGGCTCTTTGGGCGGGGGACCCATCTCCAGCCGTATGGCCATTTTTGTGCGTGGCCAGGGGCCAAGTGGGAAAGGGTGGTGTCGAGGCTGAAGGCAGCAGGAAGGCCCACAGCCCCCAGGTCTGTGGGGCTATGCAAGCGGTTCCCAAAGAGCTTTAGAACAAGGCATAGTTTTCCTTGCTGGATCTTTGGGCATGGGACCCATCTCCAGCCATAGACCATTTTTGTGCCTACCGCGGCGCCAAGTGGGAAAGGGTGGCTTTGAGGCTGAAGACAGCAGGAAAGCCCGCAGCCCCCAGGTCTGTGGGGCTACGCAAGCGGTTCCCAAAGAGCTTTAGAACAAGGCCTAGTTTTCCCTGCTGGCTCTTTGGGCGGGGGACCCATCTCCAGCCGTATGGCCATTTTTGTGCCTGGCGCGGCGCCAAGTGGGAAAGGGTGGCTTTGAGGCTGAAGGCAGTAGGAAAGCCTGCAGCCCCCAGGTTTGTGGGGCTACGCAAGCGGTTCCCAAAGAGCTTTAGAACAAGGCATAGTTTTCCCTGCTGGCTCTTTGGGTGGGGGACCCATCTCCAGCCATAGGCCATTTTTGTGCCTGGCGCGGCGCCAGGTTGGAAAGGGTGGTGTCGAGTCTGAAGGCAGCAGCAAAGCCTGCAGCCCCCAGGTCTGTGGGGCCAAGCAAGCGGTTCCCAAAGAGCTTTAGAACAAGGCATAGTTTTCCCTGCTGGCTCTTTGGGCGGGGGACCCATCTCCAGCCATAGGCCATTTTTGTGCCTGGCGCAGCGCCAAGTGGGAAAGGGTGGCTTTGAGGCTGAAGGCAGCAGCAAAACCTGCAGCCCCCAGGTCTGTGGGGCTACGCAAGCGGTTCCCAAAGAGCTTTAGAACAAGGCATAGTTTTCCCAGCTGGCTCTTAGGGCATGGGACCCATATCCAGCCATAGGCCATTTTTGTGCCTGATGCGGCGCCAAGTGGGAAAGGGTGCTGTCGAGGCTGAAGGCAGCAGGAAAGCCTGCAGCCCCCAGGTCTGTGCGGCTACGCAAGCGGTTCCCAAAGAGCTTTAGAACAAGGCATAGTTTTCCCTGCTGGCTCTTTGGGCATGGGACCCATCTCCAGCCATAGACGATTTTTGTGCCTACCGCGGCGCCAAGTGGGAAAGGGTGGCTTTGAGGCTGAAGACAGCAGGAAAGCCCACACCCCTCAGGTCTGTGGGGCTACGCAAGCGGTTCCCAAAGAGCTTTAGAACAAGGCCTAGTTTTCCCTGCTGGCTCTTTGGGCGGGGGACCCATCTCCAGCCGTATGGCCATTTTTGAGCCTGGCGCGGCGCCAAGTGGGAAAGGGTGGCTTTGAGGCTGAAGGCAGCAGGAAAGCGCGCAGCCCCCAGGTCTGTGGGGCTACGCAAGCGGTTCCCAAAGAGCTTTAGAACAAGGCATAGTTTTCCCTGCTGGCTCTTTGGGCGGGGGACCCATCTCCAGCCGTATGGCCATTTTTGTGCCTGGCGCAGCGCCAAGTGGGAAAGGGTGGCTTTGAGGCTGAAGGCAGCAGCAAAGCCTGCAGCCCCCAGGTCTGTGGGGCTACGCAAGCGGTTCCCAAAGAGCTTTAGAACAAGGCATAGTTTTCCCTGCTGGCTCTTTGGGCGGGGGACCCATCTCCAGTCGTATGGCGATTTTTATGCCTGGCGCGGTGCGTAGTGGGAAAGGGTGGTGTCGAGGCTGAAGGCAGCAGGAAAGCCCGCAGCCCCCAGGTCTGTGGGGCTACGCAAGCGGTTCCCAAAGAGCTTTAGAACAAGGCATAGTTTTCCCTGCTGGCTCTTTGGGCGGGGGACCCATCTCCAGCCGTATGGCCATTTTTGTGCCTGATGCGGCGCCAAGTGGGAAAGGGTGGTTTTGAGGCTGAAGGCAGCAGGAAAGCCCGCAGCCCCCAGGTCTGTGGGGCTACGCAAGCGGTTCCCAAAGAGCTTTAGAACAAGGCATAGTTTTCCCTGCTGGCTCTTTGGGCGGGGGACCCATCTCCAGCCATAGGCCATTTCTGTGCCTGATAGGGCGCCAAGAGGGAAAGGGTGGCTTTGAGGCTGAAGGCAGCAGGAAAGCCTTCAGCCCCCAGGTCTGTGGGGCTATGCAAGCGGTTCCCAAAGAGCTTTAGAACAAGGCATAGTTTTCCCTGCTGGCTCTTTGGGCGGTGGACCCATCTCCAGCCGTATGGCCATTTTTGTGCCTGGCGCGGCGCCAAGTGGGAAAGGGTGGTGTCGAGGCTGAAGGCAGCAGCAAAGCCCGCAGCCCCCAGGTCTGTGGGGCTATGCAAGCGGTTCCCAAAGAGCTTTAGAACAAGGCATATTTTTCCTTGCTGGCTCTTTGGGCATGGGACCCATCTCCAGCCATAGGCCATTTTTGTGCCTGGCGCGGCGCCAGGTTGGAAAGGGTGGTGTCGAGTCTGAAGGCAGCAGGAAAGCCTGCAGCCCCCAGGTCTGTGGGGCTACGCAAGCGGTTCCCAAAGAGCTTTAGAACAAGGCATATTTTTCCCTGCTGGCTCTTTGGGCGGGGGACCCATCTCCAGCCGTATGGCCATTTTTATGCCTGGGGCGGCGCCAAGTGGGAAAGGGTGGCTTTGAGGCTGAAGGCAGCAGGAAAGCCCGCAGCCCCCAGGTCTGTGGGCCTACGCAAGTGGTTCCCAAAGAGCTTTAGAACAAGGCATAATTTTCCCTGCTTGTTCTTTGGGCGGGGGACCCATCTGCAGCCGTATGGCCATTTTTGGGCCTGGCGCGGCGCCAAGTGGGAAAGGGTGGTGTCGAGTCTGAAGGCAGCAGGAAAGCCCGCAGCCCCCAGGTCTGTGGGGCTATGCAAGCGGTTCCCAAAGAGCTTTAGAACAAGGCATAGTTTTCCCTGCTGGCTCTTTGGGCGGTGGACCCATCTCCAGCCGTATGGCCATTTTTGTGCCTGGCCCGGCGCCAAATGGGAAAGGGTGGTGTCGAGGCTGAAGGCAGCAGCAAAGCCCGCAGCCCCCAGGTCTGTGGGGCTATGCAAGCGGTTCCCAAAGAGCTTTAGAACAAGGCATAGTTTTCCCTGCTGGCTCTTTGGGCGGGGGACCCATCTCCAGCCGTATGGCCATTTTTGTGCCTGATGCGGCGCCAAGTGGGAAAGGGTGGCTTTGAGGCTGAAGGCAGCAGGAAAGCCTGCAGCCCCCAGGTCTGTGGGGCTACGCAAGCGGTTCCCAAAGAGCTTTAGAACAAGGCACAGTTTTCCCTGCTGGCTCTTTGGGCGGGGGACCCATCTCCACTCGTATGGCCATTTTTGAGCCTGGCGCGGCGCCAAGTGGGAAAGGGTGGCTTTGAGGCTGAAGGCAGGAGCAAAGCCTGCAGCCCCCAGGTCTGTGGGGCTACGCAAGCGGTTCCCAAAGAGCTTTAGAACAAGGCATAGTTTTCCCTGCTGGCTCTTTGGGCGGGGGACCCATCTCCAGCCGTATGGCCATTTTTGTGCCTGGCGCGGCGCCAAGTGGGAAAGGGTGGCTTTGAGGCTGAAGGCAGCAGCAAAGCCTCCAGCCCCCAGGTCTGTGGGGCTACGCAAGCGGTTCCCAAAGAGCTTTAGAACAAGGCATAGTTTTCCCTGCTGGCTCTTTGGGCATGGGACCCATCTCCAGCCATAGGCCATTTTTGTGCCTGGCGCGACGCCAAGTGGGAAAGGGTGGTGTCGAGGCTGAAGGCAGCAGCAAAGCCCGCAGCCCCCAGGTCTGTGGGGCCAAGCAAGCGGTTCCCAAAGAGCTTTAGAACAAGGCATAGTTTTCCTTGCTGGCTCTTTGGGCATGGGACCCATCTCCAGCCATAGGCCATTTTTGTGCCTGATGCGGCGCCAAGTGGGAAACGGTGGTTTTGAGGCTGAAGGCAGCAGCAAAGCCTGCAGCCCCCAGGTCTGTGGGGCTACGCAAGCGGTTCCCAAAGAGCTTTAGAACAAGGCATAGTTTTCCCTGCTGGCTCTTTGGGCGGGGGACCCATCTCCAGCCGTATGGCCATTTTTGTGCCTGGCCCGGCGCCAAGTGGGAAAGGGTGGCTTTGAGGCTGAAGGCAGCAGGAAAGCCCGCAGCCCCCAGGTCTGTGGGGCTACGCAAGCGGTTCCCAAAGAGCTTTAGAACAAGGCCTAGTTTTCCCTGCTGGCTCTTTGGGCGGGGGACCCATCTCCAGCCGTATGGCCATTTTTGTGCCTGGCGCGGCGCCAAGTGGGAAAGGGTGGTTTTGAGGCTGAAGGCAGCAGCAAAGCCTGCAGCCCCCAGGTCTGTGGGGCTACGCAAGCGGTTCCCAAAGAGCTTTAGAACAAGGCATATTTTTCCCTGCTGGCTCTTTGGGCGGGGGACCCATCTCCAGCCATATGGCCATTTTTATGCCTGGGGCGGCGCCAAGTGGGAAAGGGTGGTGTCGAGGCTGAAGGCAGCAGGAAAGCCCGCATCCCCCAGGTCTGTGGGGCTACGCAAGCGGTTCCCAAAGAGCTTTAGAACAAGGCATAGTTTTCCCTGCTGGCTCTTTGGGCAGGGGACCCATCTCCAGCAGTATGGCCATTTTTGTGCCTGGCGCGGCGCCAACTGGGAAAGGGTGGCTTTGAGGCTGAAGGCAGCAGGAAAGCCTGCAGCCCCCAGGTCTGTGGGGCTACGCAAGCGGTTCCCAAAGAGCTTTAGAACAAGGCATAATTTTCCCTGCTGGCTCTCTGGGCGGGGGACCCATCTCCAGCCGTATGGCCATTTTTGTGCCTGGCGCGGCGCCAAGTGGGTAAGGGTGCTGTCGAGGCTGAAGGCAGCAGGAAAGCCTGCAGCCCCCAGGTCTGTGCGGCTACGCAAGCGGTTCCCAAAGAGCTTTAGAACAAGGCATAGTTTTCCCTGCTGGCTCTTTGGGCGGGGGACCCATCTCCAGCCGTATGGCCATTTTTGTGCGTGGCCAGGGGCCAAGTGGGAAAGGGTGGTGTCGAGGCTGAAGGCAGCAGGAAGGCCCAAAGCCCCCAGGTCTGTGGGGCTACGCAAGTGGTTCCCAAAGAGCTTTAGAACAAGGCATAGTTTTCCCAGCTGGCTCTTAGGGCATGGGACCCATCTCCAACCATAGGCCATTTTTGTGCCTGGCGCGACGCCAAGTGGGAAAGGGTGGCTTTGAGGCTGAATGCAGCAGCAAAGCCTGCAGCCCCCAGGTCTGTGGGGCTACGCAAGCGGTTCCCAAAGAGCTTTAGAACAAGGCATAGTTTTCCTTGCTGGCTCTTTGGGCATGGGACTCATCTCCAGCCATAGGCCATTTTAGTGCCTGATGCGGCGCCAAGTGGGAAAGGGTGGCTTTGAGGCTGAAGGCAGCAGGAAAGCCTGCAGCCCCCAGGTCTGTGGGGCTACGCAAGCGGTTCCCAAAGAGCTTTAGAACAAGGCATAGTTTTCCCTGCTGGCTCTTTGGGCTGGGGACCCATCTCCAGCCATAGACCATTTTTGTGCCTACCGCGGCGCCAAGTGGGAAAGGGTGGTGTCGAGGCTGAAGGCAGCAGGAAAGCCCGCAGCCCCCAGGTCTGTGGGGCTACGCAAGCGGTTCCCAAAGAGCTTTAGAACAAGGCATAGTTTTCCCTGCTGGCTCTTTGGGCGGGGGACCCATCTCCAGTCGTATGGCCATTTTTGTGCCTGGCGCGGTGCGTAGTGTGAAAGGGTGGCTTTGAGGCTGAAGGTAGCAGGAAAGCCCGCAGCCCCCAGGTCTGTGGGGCTATGCAAGCGGTTCCCAAAGAGCTTTAGAACAAGGCATAGTTTTCCCTGCTGGCTCTTTGGGCGGGGGACCCATCTCCAGCCGTATGGCCATTTTTGTGCCTGGCGCAGCGCCAAGTGGGAAAGGGTGGCTTTGAGGCTGAAGGCAGCAGGAAAGCCTGCAGCCCCCAGGTTTGTGGGGCTACGCAAGCGGTTCCCAAAGAGCTTTAGAACAAGGCCTAGTTTTCCCTGCTGGCTCTTTGGGCGGGGGACCCATCTCCAGCCGTATGGCCATTTTTGTGCCTGGCGCGGCGCCAAGTGGGAAAGGGTGGTTTTGAGGCTGAAGGCAGCAGCAAAGCCTGCAGCCCCCAGGTCTGTGGGGCTACGCAAGCGGTTCCCAAAGAGCTTTAGAACAAGGCATATTTTTCCCTGCTGGCTCTTTGGGCGGGGGACCCATCTCCAGCCATATGGCCATTTTTATGCCTGGGGCGGCGCCAAGTGGGAAAGGGTGGTGTCGAGGCTGAAGGCAGCAGGAAAGCCCGCAGCCCCCAGGTCTGTGGGGCTACGCAAGCGGTTCCCAAAGAGCTTTAGAACAAGGCATAGTTTTCCCTGCTGGCTCTTTGGGCAGGGGACCCATCTCCAGCCGTATGGCCATTTTTGTGCCTGGCGCGGCGCCAACTGGGAAAGGGTGGCTTTGAGGCTGAAGGCAGCAGGAAAGCCTGCAGCCCCCAGGTCTGTGGGGCTACGCAAGCGGTTCCCAAAGAGCTTTAGAACAAGGCATAATTTTCCCTGCTGGCTCTCTGGGCGGGGGACCCATCTCCAGCCGTATGGCCATTTTTGTGCCTGGCGCGGCGCCAAGTGGGTAAGGGTGCTGTCGAGGCTGAAGGCAGCAGGAAAGCCTGCAGCCCCCAGGTCTGTGCGGCTACGCAAGCGGTTCCCAAAGAGCTTTAGAACAAGGCATAGTTTTCCCTGCTGGCTCTTTGGGCGGGGGACCCATCTCCAGCCGTATGGCCATTTTTGTGCGTGGCCAGGGGCCAAGTGGGAAAGGGTGGTGTCGAGGCTGAAGGCAGCAGGAAGGCCCAAAGCCCCCAGGTCTGTGGGGCTACGCAAGTGGTTCCCAAAGAGCTTTAGAACAAGGCATAGTTTTCCCAGCTGGCTCTTAGGGCATGGGACCCATCTCCAACCATAGGCCATTTTTGTGCCTGGCGCGACGCCAAGTGGGAAAGGGTGGCTTTGAGGCTGAATGCAGCAGCAAAGCCTGCAGCCCCCAGGTCTGTGGGGCTACGCAAGCGGTTCCCAAAGAGCTTTAGAACAAGGCATAGTTTTCCTTGCTGGCTCTTTGGGCATGGGACTCATCTCCAGCCATAGGCCATTTTAGTGCCTGATGCGGCGCCAAGTGGGAAAGGGTGGCTTTGAGGCTGAAGGCAGCAGGAAAGCCTGCAGCCCCCAGGTCTGTGGGGCTACGCAAGCGGTTCCCAAAGAGCTTTAGAACAAGGCATAGTTTTCCCTGCTGGCTCTTTGGGCTGGGGACCCATCTCCAGCCATAGACCATTTTTGTGCCTACCGCGGCGCCAAGTGGGAAAGGGTGGTGTCGAGGCTGAAGGCAGCAGGAAAGCCCGCAGCCCCCAGGTCTGTGGGGCTACGCAAGCGGTTCCCAAAGAGCTTTAGAACAAGGCATAGTTTTCCCTGCTGGCTCTTTGGGCGGGGGACCCATCTCCAGTCGTATGGCCATTTTTGTGCCTGGCGCGGTGCGTAGTGTGAAAGGGTGGCTTTGAGGCTGAAGGTAGCAGGAAAGCCCGCAGCCCCCAGGTCTGTGGGGCTATGCAAGCGGTTCCCAAAGAGCTTTAGAACAAGGCATAGTTTTCCCTGCTGGCTCTTTGGGCGGGGGACCCATCTCCAGCCGTATGGCCATTTTTGTGCCTGGCGCAGCGCCAAGTGGGAAAGGGTGGCTTTGAGGCTGAAGGCAGCAGGAAAGCCTGCAGCCCCCAGGTTTGTGGGGCTACGCAAGCGGTTCCCAAAGAGCTTTAGAACAAGGCATAGTTTTCCCAGCTGGCTCTTAGGGCATGGGACCCCTCTTCAGCCGTATGGCCATTTTTGTGCCTGGCGCGGCGCCAGGTGGGAAAGGGTGGTGTCGAGTCTGAAGGCAGCAGGAAAGCCTGCAGCCCCCAGGTCTGTGGGGCCAAGCAAGCGGTTCCCAAAGAGCTTTAGAACAAGGCATAGTTTTCCCTGCTGGCTCTTTGGGCATGAGACCCATCTCCAGCCATAGGCCATTTTTGTGCCTGGCGCGACGCCAAGTGGGAAAGGGTGGTTTTGAGGCTGAAGGCAGCAGCAAAGCTTGCAGCCCCCAGGTCTGTGGGGCTACGCAAGCGGTTCCCAAAGAGCTTTAGAACAAGGCATAGTTTTCCCAGCTAGCTCTTAGGGCATGGGACCCATCTCCAGCCATGGGCCATTTTTGTGCCTGATGCGGCGCCAAGTGGGAAAGGGTGGCTTTGAGGCTGAACGCAGCAGGAAAGCCCGCAGCCCCCAGGTCTGTGGGGCTACGCAAGCGGTTCCCAAAGAGCTTTAGAACAAGGCATAGTTTTCCCTGCTGGCTCTCTGGGCGGGGGACCCATCTCCAGCCGTATGGCCATTTTTGTGCCTGGCGCGGCGCCAAGTGGGAAAGGGTGCTGTCGAGGCTGAAGGCAGCAGGAAAGCCTGCAGCCCCCAGGTCTGTGGGGCTACGCAAGCGGTTCCCAAAGAGCTTTAGAACAAGGCATAGTTTTCCCTGCTGGCTCTTTGGGCGGGGGACCCATCTCCAGCCGTATGGCCATTTTTGTGCGTGGCCAGGGGCCAAGTCGGAAAGGGTGGTGTCGAGGCTGAAGGCAGCAGGAAGGCCCGCAGCCCCCAGGTCTGTGGGGCTACGCAAGCGGTTCCCAAAGAGCTTTAGAACAAGGCATAGTTTTCCCTGCTGGCTCTTTGGGCGGGGGACCCATCTCCAGCCATAGGCCATTTCTGTGCCTGATAGGGCGCCAAGTGGGAAAGGGTGGTTTTGAGGCTGAAGACAGCAGGAAAGCCTGCAGCCCCCAGGTCTGTGGGGCTATGCAAGCGGTTCCCAAAGAGCTTTAGAACAAGGCATAGTTTTCCCTGCTGGCTCTTTGGGCGGTGGACCCATCTCCAGCCGTATGGCCATTTTTGTGCCTGGCGCGGCGCCAAGTGGGAAAGGGTGGTGTCGAGGCTGAAGGCAGCAGCAAAGCCCGCAGCCCCCAGGTCTGTGGGGCTACGCAAGCGGTTCCCAAAGAGCTTTAGAACAAGGCATAGTTTTCCTTGCTGGCTCTTTGGGCGGGGGACCCATCTCCAGCCATAGGCCATTTTTGTGCCTGGCGCGGCGCCAGGTTGGAAAGGGTGGTGTCGAGTCTGAAGGCAGCAGCAAAGCCTGCAGCCCCCAGGTCTGTGGGGCCAAGCAAGCGGTTCCCAAAGAGCTTTAGAACAAGGCATAGTTTTCCCTGCTGGCTCTTTGGGCGGGGGACCCATCTCCAGCCATAGGCCATTTTTGTGCCTGGCGCGGCGCCAAGTGGGAAAGGGTGGCTTTGAGGCTGAAGGCAGCAGCAAAGCCTCCAGCCCCCAGGTCTGTGGGGCTACGCAAGCGGTTCCCAAAGAGCTTTAGAACAAGGCATAGTTTTCCCAGCTGGCTCTTAGGGCATGGGACCCATATCCAGCCATAGGCCATTTTTGTGCCTGATGCGGCACCAAGTGGGAAAGGGTGGCTTTGAGGCTGAAGGCAGCAGGAAAGCCCGCAGCCCCCAGGTCTGTGGGGCTACGCAAGCGGTTCCCAAAGAGCTTTAGAACAAGGCATAATTTTCCCTGCTGGCTCTCTGGGCGGGGGACCCATCTCCAGCCGTATGGCCATTTTTGTGCCTGGCGCGGCGCCAAGTGGGAAAGGGTGCTGTCGAGGCTGAAGGCAGCAGGAAAGCCTGCAGCCCCCAGGTCTGTGGGGCTACGCAAGCGGTTCCCAAAGAGCTTTAGAACAAGGCATAGTTTTCCCTGCTGGCTCTTTGGGCGGGGGACCCATCTCCAGCCATATGGCCATTTTTGTGCCTGGCGCAGCGCCAAGTGGGAAAGGGTGGCTTTGAGGCTGAAGGCAGCAGCAAAGCCTGCAGCCCCCAGGTCTGTGCGGCTACGCAAGCGGTTCCCAAAGAGCTTTAGAACAAGGCATAGTTTTCCCTGCTGGCTCTTTGGGCGGGGGACCCATCTCCAGTCGTATGGCTATTTTTATGCCTGGCGCGGTGCGTGGTGGGAAAGGGTGGTGTCGAGGCTGAAGGCAGCACGAAAGCCCGCAGCCCCCAGGTCTGTGGGGCTACGCAAGCGGTTCCCAAAGAGCTTTAGAACAAGGCATAGTTTTCCCTGCTGGCTCTTTGGGCGGGGGACCCATCTCCAGCCATAGGCCATTTTTGTGCCTGGCGCGGCGCCAAGTGGGAAAGGGTGGCTTTGAGGCTGAAGGCAGCAGGAAAGCCCGCAGCCCCCAGGTCTGTGGGGCTACGCAAGCGGTTCCCAAAGAGCTTTAGAACAAGGCATAGTTTTCCCTGCTGGCTCTTTGGGCGGGGGACCCATCTCCAGCCGTATGGCCATTTTTGTGCCTGGCGCGGCGCCAAGTGGGAAAGGGTGGCTTTGAGGCTGAAGGCAGCAGCAAAGCCTGCAGCCCCCATGTTTGTGGGGCTACGCAAGCGGTTCCCAAAGAGCTTTAGAACAAGGCATAGTTTTCCCTGCTGGCTCTTTGGGCGGGGGACCCATCTCCAGCCGTATGGCCATTTTTGTGCGTGGCCAGGGGCCAAGTGGGAAAGGGTGGTGTCGAGGCTGAAGGCAGCAGGAAGGCCCACAGCCCCCAGGTCTGTGGGGCTATGCAAGCGGTTCCCAAAGAGCTTTAGAACAAGGCATAGTTTTCCTTGCTGGATCTTTGGGCATGGGACCCATCTCCAGCCATAGACCATTTTTGTGCCTACCGCGGCGCCAAGTGGGAAAGGGTGGCTTTGAGGCTGAAGACAGCAGGAAAGCCCGCAGCCCCCAGGTCTGTGGGGCTACGCAAGCGGTTCCCAAAGAGCTTTAGAACAAGGCCTAGTTTTCCCTGCTGGCTCTTTGGGCGGGGGACCCATCTCCAGCCGTATGGCCATTTTTGTGCCTGGCGCGGCGCCAAGTGGGAAAGGGTGGCTTTGAGGCTGAAGGCAGTAGGAAAGCCTGCAGCCCCCAGGTTTGTGGGGCTACGCAAGCGGTTCCCAAAGAGCTTTAGAACAAGGCATAGTTTTCCCTGCTGGCTCTTTGGGTGGGGGACCCATCTCCAGCCATAGGCCATTTTTGTGCCTGGCGCGGCGCCAGGTTGGAAAGGGTGGTGTCGAGTCTGAAGGCAGCAGCAAAGCCTGCAGCCCCCAGGTCTGTGGGGCCAAGCAAGCGGTTCCCAAAGAGCTTTAGAACAAGGCATAGTTTTCCCTGCTGGCTCTTTGGGCGGGGGACCCATCTCCAGCCATAGGCCATTTTTGTGCCTGGCGCAGCGCCAAGTGGGAAAGGGTGGCTTTGAGGCTGAAGGCAGCAGCAAAACCTGCAGCCCCCAGGTCTGTGGGGCTACGCAAGCGGTTCCCAAAGAGCTTTAGAACAAGGCATAGTTTTCCCAGCTGGCTCTTAGGGCATGGGACCCATATCCAGCCATAGGCCATTTTTGTGCCTGATGCGGCGCCAAGTGGGAAAGGGTGCTGTCGAGGCTGAAGGCAGCAGGAAAGCCTGCAGCCCCCAGGTCTGTGCGGCTACGCAAGCGGTTCCCAAAGAGCTTTAGAACAAGGCATAGTTTTCCCTGCTGGCTCTTTGGGCGGGGGACCCATCTCCAGCCATAGACGATTTTTGTGCCTACCGCGGCGCCAAGTGGGAAAGTGTGGCTTTGAGGCTGAAGACAGCAGGAAAGCCCACACCCCTCAGGTCTGTGGGGCTACGCAAGCGGTTCCCAAAGAGCTTTAGAACAAGGCCTAGTTTTCCCTGCTGGCTCTTTGGGCGGGGGACCCATCTCCAGCCGTATGGCCATTTTTGAGCCTGGCGCGGCGCCAAGTGGGAAAGGGTGGCTTTGAGGCTGAAGGCAGCAGGAAAGCGCGCAGCCCCCAGGTCTGTGGGGCTACGCAAGCGGTTCCCAAAGAGCTTTAGAACAAGGCATAGTTTTCCCTGCTGGCTCTTTGGGCGGGGGACCCATCTCCAGCCGTATGGCCATTTTTGTGCCTGGCGCAGCGCCAAGTGGGAAAGGGTGGCTTTGAGGCTGAAGGCAGCAGCAAAGCCTGCAGCCCCCAGGTCTGTGCGGCTACGCAAGCGGTTCCCAAAGAGCTTTAGAACAAGGCATAGTTTTCCCTGCTGGCTCTTTGGGCGGGGGACCCATCTCCAGTCGTATGGCGATTTTTATGCCTGGCGCGGTGCGTAGTGGGAAAGGGTGGTGTCGAGGCTGAAGGCAGCAGGAAAGCCCGCAGCCCCCAGGTCTGTGGGGCTACGCAAGCGGTTCCCAAAGAGCTTTAGAACAAGGCATAGTTTTCCCTGCTGGCTCTTTGGGCGGGGGACCCATCTCCAGCCGTATGGCCATTTTTGTGCCTGATGCGGCGCCAAGTGGGAAAGGGTGGTTTTGAGGCTGAAGGCAGCAGGAAAGCCCGCAGCCCCCAGGTCTGTGGGGCTACGCAAGCGGTTCCCAAAGAGCTTTAGAACAAGGCATAGTTTTCCCTGCTGGCTCTTTGGGCGGGGGACCCATCTCCAGCCATAGGCCATTTCTGTGCCTGATAGGGCGCCAAGTGGGAAAGGGTGGTGTCGAGGCTGAAGGCAGCAGCAAAGCCCGCAGCCCCCAGGTCTGTGGGGCTATGCAAGCGGTTCCCAAAGAGCTTTAGAACAAGGCATAGTTTTCCTTGCTGGCTCTTTGGGCATGGGACCCATCTCCAGCCATAGGCCATTTTTGTGCCTGGCGCGGCGCCAGGTTGGAAAGGGTGGTGTCGAGTCTGAAGGCAGCAGGAAAGCCTGCAGCCCCCAGGTCTGTGGGGCTACGCAAGCGGTTCCCAAAGAGCTTTAGAACAAGGCATATTTTTCCCTGCTGGCTCTTTGGGCGGGGGACCCATCTCCAGCCGTATGGCCATTTTTATGCCTGGGGCGGCGCCAAGTGGGAAAGGGTGGCTTTGAGGCTGAAGGCAGCAGGAAAGCCCGCAGCCCCCAGGTCTGTGGGCCTACGCAAGTGGTTCCCAAAGAGCTTTAGAACAAGGCATAATTTTCCCTGCTTGTTCTTTGGGCGGGGGACCCATCTGCAGCCGTATGGCCATTTTTGGGCCTGGCGCGGCGCCAAGTGGGAAAGGGTGGTGTCGAGTCTGAAGGCAGCAGGAAAGCCCGCAGCCCCCAGGTCTGTGGGGCTATGCAAGCGGTTCCCAAAGAGCTTTAGAACAAGGCATAGTTTTCCCTGCTGGCTCTTTGGGCGGTGGACCCATCTCCAGCCGTATGGCCATTTTTGTGCCTGGCCCGGCGCCAAGTGGGAAAGGGTGGTGTCGAGGCTGAAGGCAGCAGCAAAGCCCGCAGCCCCCAGGTCTGTGGGGCTATGCAAGCGGTTCCCAAAGAGCTTTAGAACAAGGCATAGTTTTCCCTGCTGGCTCTTTGGGCGGGGGACCCATCTCCAGCCGTATGGCCATTTTTGTGCCTGATGCGGCGCCAAGTGGGAAAGGGTGGCTTTGAGGCTGAAGGCAGCAGGAAAGCCTGCAGCCCCCAGGTCTGTGGGGCTACGCAAGCGGTTCCCAAAGAGCTTTAGAACAAGGCACAGTTTTCCCTGCTGGCTCTTTGGGCGGGGGACCCATCTCCACTCGTATGGCCATTTTTGAGCCTGGCGCGGCGCCAAGTGGGAAAGGGTGGCTTTGAGGCTGAAGGCAGGAGCAAAGCCTGCAGCCCCCAGGTCTGTGGGGCTACGCAAGCGGTTCCCAAAGAGCTTTAGAACAAGGCATAGTTTTCCCTGCTGGCTCTTTGGGCGGGGGACCCATCTCCAGCCGTATGGCCATTTTTGTGCCTGGCGCGGCGCCAAGTGGGAAAGGGTGGCTTTGAGGCTGAAGGCAGCAGCAAAGCCTCCAGCCCCCAGGTCTGTGGGGCTACGCAAGCGGTTCCCAAAGAGCTTTAGAACAAGGCATAGTTTTCCCTGCTGGCTCTTTGGGCATGGGACCCATCTCCAGCCATAGGCCATTTTTGTGCCTGGCGCGACGCCAAGTGGGAAAGGGTGGTGTCGAGGCTGAAGGCAGCAGCAAAGCCCGCAGCCCCCAGGTCTGTGGGGCCAAGCAAGCGGTTCCCAAAGAGCTTTAGAACAAGGCATAGTTTTCCTTGCTGGCTCTTTGGGCATGGGACCCATCTCCAGCCATAGGCCATTTTTGTGCCTGATGCGGCGCCAAGTGGGAAACGGTGGTTTTGAGGCTGAAGGCAGCAGCAAAGCCTGCAGCCCCCAGGTCTGTGGGGCTACGCAAGCGGTTCCCAAAGAGCTTTAGAACAAGGCATAGTTTTCCCTGCTGGCTCTTTGGGCGGGGGACCCATCTCCAGCCGTATGGCCATTTTTGTGCCTGGCCCGGCGCCAAGTGGGAAAGGGTGGCTTTGAGGCTGAAGGCAGCAGGAAAGCCCGCAGCCCCCAGGTCTGTGGGGCTACGCAAGCGGTTCCCAAAGAGCTTTAGAACAAGGCATAGTTTTCCCTGCTGGCTCTTTGGGCGGGGGACCCATCTCCAGCCGTATGGCCATTTTTGTGCCTGGCGCGGCGCCAAGTGGGAAAGGGTGGTTTTGAGGCTGAAGGCAGCAGCAAAGCCTGCAGCCCCCAGGTCTGTGGGGCTACGCAAGCGGTTCCCAAAGAGCTTTAGAACAAGGCATATTTTTCCCTGCTGGCTCTTTGGGCGGGGGACCCATCTCCAGCCATATGGCCATTTTTATGCCTGGGGCGGCGCCAAGTGGGAAAGGGTGGTGTCGAGGCTGAAGGCAGCAGGAAAGCCCGCAGCCCCCAGGTCTGTGGGGCTACGCAAGCGGTTCCCAAAGAGCTTTAGAACAAGGCATAGTTTTCCCTGCTGGCTCTTTGGGCAGGGGACCCATCTCCAGCCGTATGGCCATTTTTGTGCCTGGCGCGGCGCCAACTGGGAAAGGGTGGCTTTGAGGCTGAAGGCAGCAGGAAAGCCTGCAGCCCCCAGGTCTGTGGGGCTACGCAAGCGGTTCCCAAAGAGCTTTAGAACAAGGCATAATTTTCCCTGCTGGCTCTCTGGGCGGGGGACCCATCTCCAGCCGTATGGCCATTTTTGTGCCTGGCGCGGCGCCAAGTGGGTAAGGGTGCTGTCGAGGCTGAAGGCAGCAGGAAAGCCTGCAGCCCCCAGGTCTGTGCGGCTACGCAAGCGGTTCCCAAAGAGCTTTAGAACAAGGCATAGTTTTCCCTGCTGGCTCTTTGGGCGGGGGACCCATCTCCAGCCGTATGGCCATTTTTGTGCGTGGCCAGGGGCCAAGTGGGAAAGGGTGGTGTCGAGGCTGAAGGCAGCAGGAAGGCCCAAAGCCCCCAGGTCTGTGGGGCTACGCAAGTGGTTCCCAAAGAGCTTTAGAACAAGGCATAGTTTTCCCAGCTGGCTCTTAGGGCATGGGACCCATCTCCAACCATAGGCCATTTTTGTGCCTGGCGCGACGCCAAGTGGGAAAGGGTGGCTTTGAGGCTGAATGCAGCAGCAAAGCCTGCAGCCCCCAGGTCTGTGGGGCTACGCAAGCGGTTCCCAAAGAGCTTTAGAACAAGGCATAGTTTTCCTTGCTGGCTCTTTGGGCATGGGACTCATCTCCAGCCATAGGCCATTTTAGTGCCTGATGCGGCGCCAAGTGGGAAAGGGTGGCTTTGAGGCTGAAGGCAGCAGGAAAGCCTGCAGCCCCCAGGTCTGTGGGGCTACGCAAGCGGTTCCCAAAGAGCTTTAGAACAAGGCATAGTTTTCCCTGCTGGCTCTTTGGGCTGGGGACCCATCTCCAGCCATAGACCATTTTTGTGCCTACCGCGGCGCCAAGTGGGAAAGGGTGGTGTCGAGGCTGAAGGCAGCAGGAAAGCCCGCAGCCCCCAGGTCTGTGGGGCTACGCAAGCGGTTCCCAAAGAGCTTTAGAACAAGGCATAGTTTTCCCTGCTGGCTCTTTGGGCGGGGGACCCATCTCCAGTCGTATGGCCATTTTTGTGCCTGGCGCGGTGCGTAGTGTGAAAGGGTGGCTTTGAGGCTGAAGGTAGCAGGAAAGCCCGCAGCCCCCAGGTCTGTGGGGCTATGCAAGCGGTTCCCAAAGAGCTTTAGAACAAGGCATAGTTTTCCCTGCTGGCTCTTTGGGCGGGGGACCCATCTCCAGCCGTATGGCCATTTTTGAGCCTGGCGCGGCGCCAAGTGGGAAAGGGTAGCTTTGAGGCTGAAGGCAGGGGCAAAGCCTGCAGCCCCCAGGTCTGTGGGGCTACGCAAGCGGTTCCCAAAGAGCTTTAGAACAAGGCATAGTTTTCCCTGCTGGCTCTTTGGGCGGGGGACCCATCTCCAGCCGTATGGCCATTTTTGTGCCTGGCGCGGCGCCAAGTGGGAAAGGGTGGCTTTGAGGCTGAAGGCAGCAGCAAAGCCTCCAGCCCCCAGGTCTGTGGGGCTACGTAAGCGGTTCCCAAAGAGCTTTAGAACAAGGCATAGTTTTCCCTGCTGGCTCTTTGGGCATGGGACCCATCTCCAGCCATAGGCCATTTTTGTGCCTGGCGCGACGCCAAGTGGGAAAGGGTGGTGTCGAGGCTGAAGGCAGCAGCAAAGCCCGTAGCCCCCAGGACTGTGGGGCCAAGCAAGCGGTTCCCAAAGAGCTTTAGAACAAGGCATAGTTTTCCTTGCTGGCTCTTTGGGCATGGGACCCATCTCCAGCCATAGGCCATTTTTGTGCCTGGCGCGGCGCCAAGTGGGAAAGGGTGGTTTTGAGGCTGAAGGCAGCAGCAAGCCTGCAGCCCCCAGGTCTGTGGGGCTACGCAAGCGGTTCCCAAAGGGATTTAGAACAAGGCATAGTTTTCCCTGCTGGCTCTTTGGGCGGGGGAACCATCTCCAGCCGTATGGCCATTTTTGTGCCTGATGCGGCACCAAGTGGGAAAGGGTGGCTTTGAGGCTGAAGGCAGCAGGAAAGCCCGCAGCCCCCAGGTCTGTGGGGCTACGCAAGCGGTTCCCAAAGAGCTTTAGAACAAGGCATAGTTTTCCCTGCTGGCTCTTTGGGCGGGGGACCCATCTCCAGCCGTATGGCCATTTTTGTGCGTGGCCAGGGGCCAAGTGGGAAAGGGTGGTGTCGAGGCTGAAGGCAGCAGGAAGGCCCAAAGCCCCCAGGTCTGTGGGGCTACGCAAGTGGTTCCCAAAGAGCTTTAGAACAAGGCATAGTTTTCCCAGCTGGCTCTTAGGGCATGGGACCCATCTCCAACCATAGGCCATTTTTGTGCCTAGCGCGACGCCAAGTGGGAAAGGGTGGCTTTGAGGCTGAATGCAGCAGCAAAGCCTGCAGCCCCCAGGTCTGTGGGGCTACGCAAGCGGTTCCCAAAGAGCTTTAGAACAAGGCATAGTTTTCCTTGCTGGCTCTTTGGGCATGGGACCCATCTCCAGCCATAGGCCATTTTAGTGCCTGATGCGGCGCCAAGTGGGAAAGGGTGGCTTTGAGGCTGAAGGCAGCAGGAAAGCCTGCAGCCCCCAGGTCTGTGGGGCTACGCAAGCGGTTCCCAAAGAGCTTTAGAACAAGGCATAGTTTTCCCTGCTGGCTCTTTGGGCGGGGGACCCATCTCCAGCCATAGACCATTTTTGTGCCTAGCGCGGCGCCAAGTGGGAAAGGGTGGTGTCGAGGCTGAAGGCAGCAGGAAAGCCCGCAGCCCCCAGGTCTGTGGGGCTACGCAAGCGGTTCCCAAAGAGCTTTAGAACAAGGCATAGTTTTCCCTGCTGGCTCTTTGGGCGGGGGACCCATCTCCAGTCGTATGGCCATTTTTGTGCCTGGCGAGGTGCGTAGTGTGAAAGGGTGGCTTTGAGGCTGAAGGCAGCAGGAAAGCCCGCAGCCCCCAGGTCTGTGGGGCTACGCAAGCGGTTCCCAAAGAGCTTTAGAACAAGGCATAGTTTTCCCTGCTGGCTCTTTGGGCGGGGGACCCATCTCCAGCCGTATGGCCATTTTTGTGCCTGGCGCGGCGCCAAGTGGGAAAGGGTGGCTTTGAGGCTGAAGGCAGCAGGAAAGCCTGCAGCCCCCAGGTTTGTGGGTCTACGCAAGCGGTTCCCAAAGAGCTTTAGAACAAGGCATAGTTTTCCCAGCTGGCTCTTAGGGCATGGGACCCCTCTTCAGCCCTATGGCCATTTTTGTGCCTGGCGCGGCGCCAGGTGGGAAAGGGTGCTGTCGAGGCTGAAGGCAGCAGGAAAGCCTGCAGCCCCCAGGTCTGTGGGGCTACGCAAGCGGTTCCCAAAGAGCTTTAGAACAAGGCATAGTTTTCCCTGCTGGCTCTTTGGGCGGGGGACCCATCTCCAGCCGTATGGCCATTTTTGTGCGTGGCCAGGGGCCAAGTGGGAAAGGGTGTTGTCGAGGCTGAAGGCAGCAGGAAAGCCCACAGCCCCCAGGTCTGTGGGGCTACGCAAGCGGTTCCCAAAGAGCTTTAGAACAAGGCATAGTTTTCCCTGCTGGCTCTTTTGGCAGGGGACACATCTCCAGCCGTATGGCCATTTTTGTGCCTGGCCCGGCGCCAAGTGGGAAAGGGTGGCTTTGAGGCTGAAGGCAGCAGGAAAGCCCGCAGCCCCCAGGTCTGTGGGGCTACGCAAGCGGTTCCCAAAGAGCTTTAGAACAAGGCATAGTTTTCCCTGCTGGCTCTTTGGGCGGGGGACCCATCTCCAGCCGTATGGCCATTTTTGGGCCTGGCGGGGCGCCAAGTGGGGAAGGGTGGTTTTGAGGCTGAAGGCAGCAGCAAAGCCTGCAGCCCCCAGGTCTGTGGGGCCAAGCAAGCGGTTCCCAAAGAGCTTTAGAACAAGGCATAGTTTTCCCTGCTGGCTCTTTGGGCATGGGACTCATCTCCAGCCATAGGCCATTTTTGTGCCTGGCGCAACGCCAAGTGGGAAAGGGTGGCTTTGAGGCTGAAGGCAGCAGCAAAGCCTGCAGCCCCCAGGTCTGTGGGGCTACGCAAGTGGTTCCCAAAGAGCTTTAGAACAAGGCATAGTTTTCCCTGCTGGCTCTTTGGGCGGGGGACCCATCTCCAGCCATATGGCCATATTTATGCCTGGCGAAGCGCCAAGTGGGAAAGGGTGGCTTTGAGGCTGAAGGCAGCAGGAAAGCCCGCAGCCCCCAGGTCTGTGGGGCTACGGAAGCGGTTCCCAAAGAGCTTTAGAACAAGGCATAGTTTTCCCTGCTGGCTCTTTGGGCGGGAGACCCATATCCAGCCATAGGCCATTTTTGTGCCTGGCGCGACGCCAAGTGGGAAAGGGTGGCTTTGAGGCTGAAGGCAGCAGCAAAGCCTGCAGCCCCCAGGTCTGTGGGGCTACGCAAGCGGTTCCCAAAGAGCTTTAGAACAAGGCATAGTTTTCCCTGCTGGCTCCTCGGGCGGGGGACCCATCTCCAGTCATATGGCTATTTTTATTACTGGCGCGGTGCGTAGTGGGAAAGGGTGTATTTGAGGCTGAAGGCAGCAGGAAAGCCCGCAGCCCCCAGGTCTGTGGGGCTACGCAAGCGGTTCCCAAAGAGCTTTAGAACAAGGCATAGTTTTCCCTGCTGGCTCTTTGGGCGGGGGACCCATCTGCAGCCGTATGGCCATTTTTGTGCCTTTCGCGGCGCCAAGTGGGAAAGGGTGTTGTCGAGGCTGAGGGCAGCAGGAAAGCCCGCAGCCCCCAGGTCTGTGGGGCTACGCAAGCGGTTCCCAAAGAGCTTTAGAACAAGGCATAGCCAGCCATAGGCCATTTTTGTGCCTGGCGCGACGCCAAGTGGGAAAGGGTGGTTTTGAGGCTGAAGGCAGCAGGAAAGCCTGCATCCCCCAGGTCTGTGGGGCTACGCAAGCGGTTCCCAAAGAGCTTTAGAACAAGGCATAGTTTTCCCTGCTGGCTCTTTGGGCGGGGGACCCATCTCCAGCCGTCTAGCTATTTTTGTGCCTGGCGCGGTGCGTAGTGGCAAAGGGTCGTTTTGAGGCTGAAGGCAGCAGGAAAGCCCGCAGCCCCCAGGTCTGTGGGGCTACGCAAGCGGTTCCCAAAGAGCTTTAGAACAAGGCATAGTTTTCCCTGCTGGCTCTTTGGGCGGGGGACCCATCTCCAGCCGTATGGCCATTTTTGTGCCTGGCGCGGTGCGTAGTGGGAAAGGGTGGTTTTGAGGCTGAAGGCAGCAGGAAAGCCTGCCGCCCCCAGGTCTTTGCGGCTACGCAAGCGGTTCACAAAGAGCTTTAGAACAAGGCATAGTTTTCCCTGCTGGCTCTTTTGGCAGGGGACCCATCTCCAGCCGTATGGCCATTTTTGTCCCTGGCCCGGTGCCAAGTGGGAAAGGGTGGCTTTGAGGCTGAAGGCAGCAGCAAAGCCTGCAGCCCCCAGGTCTGTGGGGCTACGCAAGCGGTTCCCAAAGAGCTTTAGAACAAGGCATAGTTTTCCCTGCTGGCTCTTTGGGCGGGGGACCCATCTCCAGTCGTATGGCCATTTTTGTGCCTGGCGCGGCGCCAAGTGGGAAAGGGTGGCTTTGAGGCTGAAGGCAGCAGGAAAGCCCGCAGCCCCCAGGTCTGTGGGGCTACGCAAGCGGTTCCCAAAGAGCTTTAGAACAAGGCCTAGTTTTCCCTGCTGGCTCTTTGGGCGGGGGACCCATCTCCAGCCGTATGGCCATTTTTGTGCCTGGCGCAGCGCCAAGTGGGAAAGGGTGGCTTTGAGGCTGAAGGCAGCAGCAAGCCTGCAGCCCCCAGGTCTGTGGGGCTACGCAAGCGGTTCCCAAAGAGCTTTAGAACAAGGCATAATTTTCCCTGCTGGCTCTCTGGGCGGGGGACCCATCTCCAGCCGTATGGCCATTTTTGTGCGTGGCCAGGGGCCAAGTGGGAAAGGGTGGTGTCGAGGCTGAAGGCAGCAGGAAGGCCCAAAGCCCCCAGGTCTGTGGGGCTACGCAAGTGGTTCCCAAAGAGCTTTAGAACAAGGCATAGTTTTCCCAGCTGGCTCTTAGGGCATGGGACCCATCTCCAACCATAGGCCATTTTTGTGCCTGGCGCGACGCCAAGTGGGAAAGGGTGGCTTTGAGGCTGAAGGCAGCAGCAAAGCCTGCAGCCCCCAGGTCTGTGGGGCTACGCAAGCGGTTCCCAAAGAGCTTTAGAACAAGGCATAGTTTTCCCTGCTGGCTCTTTGGGCTGGGGACCCATCTCCAGCCATAGACCATTTTTGTGCCTACCGCGGCGCCAAGTGGGAAAGGGTGGTGTCGAGGCTGAAGGCAGCAGGAAAGCCCGCAGCCCCCAGGTCTGTGGGGCTACGCAAGCGGTTCCCAAAGAGCTTTAGAACAAGGCATAGTTTTCCCTGCTGGCTCTTTGGGCGGGGGACCCATCTCCAGTCGTATGGCCATTTTTGTGCCTGGCGCGGTGCGTAGTGTGAAAGGGTGGCTTTGAGGCTGAAGGTAGCAGGAAAGCCCGCAGCCCCCAGGTCTGTGGGGCTATGCAAGCGGTTCCCAAAGAGCTTTAGAACAAGGCATAGTTTTCCCTGCTGGCTCTTTGGGCGGGGGACCCATCTCCAGCCGTATGGCCATTTTTGTGCCTGGCGCAGCGCCAAGTGGGAAAGGGTGGCTTTGAGGCTGAAGGCAGCAGGAAAGCCTGCAGCCCCCAGGTTTGTGGGGCTACGCAAGCGGTTCCCAAAGAGCTTTAGAACAAGGCATAGTTTTCCCAGCTGGCTCTTAGGGCATGGGACCCCTCTTCAGCCGTACGGCCATTTTTGTGCCTGGCGCGGCGCCAGGTGGGAAAGGGTGGTGTCGAGTCTGAAGGCAGCAGGAAAGCCTGCAGCCCCCAGGTCTGTGGGGCCAAGCAAGCGGTTCCCAAAGAGCTTTAGAACAAGGCATAGTTTTCCCTGCTGGCTCTTTGGGCATGAGACCCATCTCCAGCCATAGGCCATTTTTGTGCCTGGCGCGACGCCAAGTGGGAAAGGGTGGTTTTGAGGCTGAAGGCAGCAGCAAAGCCTGCAGCCCCCAGGTCTGTGGGGCCAAGCAAGCGGTTCCCAAAGAGCTTTAGAACAAGGCATAGTTTTCCCAGCTGGCTCTTAGGGCATGGGACCCATCTCCAGCCATGGGCCATTTTTGTGCCTGATGCGGCGCCAAGTGGGAAAGGGTGGCTTTGAGGCTGAACGCAGCAGGAAAGCCCGCAGCCCCCAGGTCTGTGGGGCTACGCAAGCGGTTCCCAAAGAGCTTTAGAACAAGGCATAGTTTTCCCTGCTGGCTCTCTGGGCGGGGGACCCATCTCCAGCCGTATGGCCATTTTTGTGCCTGGCGCGGCGCCAAGTGGGAAAGGGTGCTGTCGAGGCTGAAGGCAGCAGGAAAGCCTGCAGCCCCCAGGTCTGTGGGGCTACGCAAGCGGTTCCCAAAGAGCTTTAGAACAAGGCATAGTTTTCCCTGCTGGCTCTTTGGGCGGGGGACCCATCTCCAGCCGTATGGCCATTTTTGTGCGTGGCCAGGGGCCAAGTCGGAAAGGGTGGTGTCGAGGCTGAAGGCAGCAGGAAGGCCCGCAGCCCCCAGGTCTGTGGGGCTACGCAAGCGGTTCCCAAAGAGCTTTAGAACAAGGCATAGTTTTCCCTGATGGCTCTTTGGGCATGGGACCCATCTCCAGCCGTATGGCCATTTTTGTGCCTGATGCGGCGCCAAGTGGGAAAGGGTGGCTTTGAGGCTGAAGGCAGCAGGAAAGCCTGCAGCCCCCAGGTCTGTGGGGCTACGCAAGCGGTTCCCAAAGAGCTTTAGAACAAGGCACAGTTTTCCCTGCTGGCTCTTTGGGCGGGGGACCCATCTCCACTCGTATGGCCATTTTTGAGCCTGGCGCGGCGCCAAGTGGGAAAGGGTAGCTTTGAGGCTGAAGGCAGGGGCAAAGCCTGCAGCCCCCAGGTCTGTGGGGCTACGCAAGCGGTTCCCAAAGAGCTTTAGAACAAGGCATAGTTTTCCTTGCTGGCTCTTTGGGCATGGGACTCATCTCCAGCCATAGGCCATTTTAGTGCCTGATGCGGCGCCAAGTGGGAAAGGGTGGCTTTGAGGCTGAAGGCAGCAGGAAAGCCTGCAGCCCCCAGGTCTGTGGGGCTACGCAAGCGGTTCCCAAAGAGCTTTAGAACAAGGCATAGTTTTCCCTGCTGGCTCTTTGGGCTGGGGACCCATCTCCAGCCATAGACCATTTTTGTGCCTACCGCGGCGCCAAGTGGGAAAGGGTGGTGTCGAGGCTGAAGGCAGCAGGAAAGCCCGCAGCCCCCAGGTCTGTGGGGCTACGCAAGCGGTTCCCAAAGAGCTTTAGAACAAGGCATAGTTTTCCCTGCTGGCTCTTTGGGCGGGGGACCCATCTCCAGTCGTATGGCCATTTTTGTGCCTGGCGCGGTGCGTAGTGTGAAAGGGTGGCTTTGAGGCTGAAGGTAGCAGGAAAGCCCGCAGCCCCCAGGTCTGTGGGGCTATGCAAGCGGTTCCCAAAGAGCTTTAGAACAAGGCATAGTTTTCCCTGCTGGCTCTTTGGGCGGGGGACCCATCTCCAGCCGTATGGCCATTTTTGTGCCTGGCGCAGCGCCAAGTGGGAAAGGGTGGCTTTGAGGCTGAAGGCAGCAGGAAAGCCTGCAGCCCCCAGGTTTGTGGGGCTACGCAAGCGGTTCCCAAAGAGCTTTAGAACAAGGCATAGTTTTCCCAGCTGGCTCTTAGGGCATGGGACCCCTCTTCAGCCGTACGGCCATTTTTGTGCCTGGCGCGGCGCCAGGTGGGAAAGGGTGGTGTCGAGTCTGAAGGCAGCAGGAAAGCCTGCAGCCCCCAGGTCTGTGGGGCCAAGCAAGCGGTTCCCAAAGAGCTTTAGAACAAGGCATAGTTTTCCCTGCTGGCTCTTTGGGCATGAGACCCATCTCCAGCCATAGGCCATTTTTGTGCCTGGCGCGACGCCAAGTGGGAAAGGGTGGTTTTGAGGCTGAAGGCAGCAGCAAAGCCTGCAGCCCCCAGGTCTGTGGGGCCAAGCAAGCGGTTCCCAAAGAGCTTTAGAACAAGGCATAGTTTTCCCAGCTGGCTCTTAGGGCATGGGACCCATCTCCAGCCATGGGCCATTTTTGTGCCTGATGCGGCGCCAAGTGGGAAAGGGTGGCTTTGAGGCTGAACGCAGCAGGAAAGCCCGCAGCCCCCAGGTCTGTGGGGCTACGCAAGCGGTTCCCAAAGAGCTTTAGAACAAGGCATAGTTTTCCCTGCTGGCTCTCTGGGCGGGGGACCCATCTCCAGCCGTATGGCCATTTTTGTGCCTGGCGCGGCGCCAAGTGGGAAAGGGTGCTGTCGAGGCTGAAGGCAGCAGGAAAGCCTGCAGCCCCCAGGTCTGTGGGGCTACGCAAGCGGTTCCCAAAGAGCTTTAGAACAAGGCATAGTTTTCCCTGCTGGCTCTTTGGGCGGGGGACCCATCTCCAGCCGTATGGCCATTTTTGTGCGTGGCCAGGGGCCAAGTCGGAAAGGGTGGTGTCGAGGCTGAAGGCAGCAGGAAGGCCCGCAGCCCCCAGGTCTGTGGGGCTACGCAAGCGGTTCCCAAAGAGCTTTAGAACAAGGCATAGTTTTCCCTGATGGCTCTTTGGGCATGGGACCCATCTCCAGCCGTATGGCCATTTTTGTGCCTGATGCGGCGCCAAGTGGGAAAGGGTGGCTTTGAGGCTGAAGGCAGCAGGAAAGCCTGCAGCCCCCAGGTCTGTGGGGCTACGCAAGCGGTTCCCAAAGAGCTTTAGAACAAGGCACAGTTTTCCCTGCTGGCTCTTTGGGCGGGGGACCCATCTCCACTCGTATGGCCATTTTTGAGCCTGGCGCGGCGCCAAGTGGGAAAGGGTAGCTTTGAGGCTGAAGGCAGGGGCAAAGCCTGCAGCCCCCAGGTCTGTGGGGCTACGCAAGCGGTTCCCAAAGAGCTTTAGAACAAGGCATAGTTTTCCCTGCTGGCTCTTTGGGCGGGGGACCCATCTCCAGCCGTATGGCCATTTTTGTGCCTGGCGCGGCGCCAAGTGGGAAAGGGTGGCTTTGAGGCTGAAGGCAGCAGCAAAGCCTCCAGCCCCCAGGTCTGTGGGGCTACGTAAGCGGTTCCCAAAGAGCTTTAGAACAAGGCATAGTTTTCCCTGCTGGCTCTTTGGGCATGGGACCCATCTCCAGCCATAGGCCATTTTTGTGCCTGGCGCGACGCCAAGTGGGAAAGGGTGGTGTCGAGGCTGAAGGCAGCAGCAAAGCCCGTAGCCCCCAGGACTGTGGGGCCAAGCAAGCGGTTCCCAAAGAGCTTTAGAACAAGGCATAGTTTTCCTTGCTGGCTCTTTGGGCATGGGACCCATCTCCAGCCATAGGCCATTTTTGTGCCTGGCGCGGCGCCAAGTGGGAAAGGGTGGTTTTGAGGCTGAAGGCAGCAGCAAGCCTGCAGCCCCCAGGTCTGTGGGGCTACGCAAGCGGTTCCCAAAGGGATTTAGAACAAGGCATAGTTTTCCCTGCTGGCTCTTTGGGCGGGGGACCCATCTCCAGCCGTATGGCCATTTTTGTGCCTGATGCGGCACCAAGTGGGAAAGGGTGGCTTTGAGGCTGAAGGCAGCAGGAAAGCCCGCAGCCCCCAGGTCTGTGGGGCTACGCAAGCGGTTCCCAAAGAGCTTTAGAACAAGGCATAGTTTTCCCTGCTGGCTCTTTGGGCGGGGGACCCATCTCCAGCCGTATGGCCATTTTTGTGCGTGGCCAGGGGCCAAGTGGGAAAGGGTGGTGTCGAGGCTGAAGGCAGCAGGAAGGCCCAAAGCCCCCAGGTCTGTGGGGCTACGCAAGTGGTTCCCAAAGAGCTTTAGAACAAGGCATAGTTTTCCCAGCTGGCTCTTAGGGCATGGGACCCATCTCCAACCATAGGCCATTTTTGTGCCTAGCGCGACGCCAAGTGGGAAAGGGTGGCTTTGAGGCTGAATGCAGCAGCAAAGCCTGCAGCCCCCAGGTCTGTGGGGCTACGCAAGCGGTTCCCAAAGAGCTTTAGAACAAGGCATAGTTTTCCTTGCTGGCTCTTTGGGCATGGGACCCATCTCCAGCCATAGGCCATTTTAGTGCCTGATGCGGCGCCAAGTGGGAAAGGGTGGCTTTGAGGCTGAAGGCAGCAGGAAAGCCTGCAGCCCCCAGGTCTGTGGGGCTACGCAAGCGGTTCCCAAAGAGCTTTAGAACAAGGCATAGTTTTCCCTGCTGGCTCTTTGGGCGGGGGACCCATCTCCAGCCATAGACCATTTTTGTGCCTAGCGCGGCGCCAAGTGGGAAAGGGTGGTGTCGAGGCTGAAGGCAGCAGGAAAGCCCGCAGCCCCCAGGTCTGTGGGGCTACGCAAGCGGTTCCCAAAGAGCTTTAGAACAAGGCATAGTTTTCCCTGCTGGCTCTTTGGGCGGGGGACCCATCTCCAGTCGTATGGCCATTTTTGTGCCTGGCGAGGTGCGTAGTGTGAAAGGGTGGCTTTGAGGCTGAAGGCAGCAGGAAAGCCCGCAGCCCCCAGGTCTGTGGGGCTACGCAAGCGGTTCCCAAAGAGCTTTAGAACAAGGCATAGTTTTCCCTGCTGGCTCTTTGGGCGGGGGACCCATCTCCAGCCGTATGGCCATTTTTGTGCCTGGCGCGGCGCCAAGTGGGAAAGGGTGGCTTTGAGGCTGAAGGCAGCAGGAAAGCCTGCAGCCCCCAGGTTTGTGGGTCTACGCAAGCGGTTCCCAAAGAGCTTTAGAACAAGGCATAGTTTTCCCAGCTGGCTCGTAGGGCATGGGACCCCTCTTCAGCCCTATGGCCATTTTTGTGCCTGGCGCGGCGCCAGGTGGGAAAGGGTGGTGTCGAGTCTGAAGGCAGCAGGGAAGCCTGCAGCCCCCAGGTCTGTGGGGCCAAGCAAGCGGTTCCCAAAGAGCTTTAGAACAAGGCATAGTTTTCCCTGCTGGCTCTTTGGGCATGGGACCCATCTCCAGCCATAGGCCATTTTTGTGCCTGGCGCAGCGCCAAGTGGGAAAGGGTGGCTTTGAGGCTGAAGGCAGCAGCAAAGCCTGCAGCCCCCAGGTCTGTGGGGCTACGCAAGCGGTTCCCAAAGAGCTTTAGAACAAGGCATAGTTTTCCCAGCTGGCTCTTAGGGCATGGGACCCATCTCCAGCCATAGGCCATTTTTGTGCCTGGCGCAGCGCCAAGTGGGAAAGGGTGGCTTTGAGGCTGAAGGCAGCAGGAAAGCCCGCAGCCCCCAGGTCTGTGGGGCTACGCAAGCGGTTCCCAAAGAGCTTTAGAACAAGGCATAATTTTCCCTGCTGGCTCTCTGGGCGGGGGACCCATCTCCAGCCGTATGGCCATTTTTGTGCCTGGCGCGGCGCCAAGTGGGAAAGGGTGCTGTCGAGGCTGAAGGCAGCAGGAAAGCCTGCAGCCCCCAGGTCTGTGGGGCTACGCAAGCGGTTCCCAAAGAGCTTTAGAACAAGGCATAGTTTTCCCTGCTGGCTCTTTGGGCGGGGGACCCATCTCCAGCCGTATGGCCATTTTTGTGCGTGGCCAGGGGCCAAGTGGGAAAGGGTGGTTTTGAGGCTGAAGGCAGCAGGAAAGCCCACAGCCCCCAGGTCTGTGGGGCTACGCAAGCGGTTCCCAAAGAGCTTTAGAACAAGGCATAGTTTTCCCTGCTGGCTCTTTTGGCAGGGGACACATCTCCAGCCGTATGGCCATTTTTGTGCCTGGCCCGGCGCCAAGTGGGAAAGGGTGGCTTTGAGGCTGAAGGCAGCAGGAAAGCCCGCAGCCCCCAGGTCTGTGGGGCTACGCAAGCGGTTCCCAAAGAGCTTTAGAACAAGGCATAGTTTTCCCTGCTGGCTCTTTGGGCGGGGGACCCATCTCCAGCCGTATGGCCATTTTTGGGCCTGGCGGGGCGCCAAGTGGGGAAGGGTGGTTTTGAGGCTGAAGGCAGCAGCAAAGCCTGCAGCCCCCAGGTCTGTGGGGCCAAGCAAGCGGTTCCCAAAGAGCTTTAGAACAAGGCATAGTTTTCCCTGCTGGCTCTTTGGGCATGGGACTCATCTCCAGCCATAGGCCATTTTTGTGCCTGGCGCAACGCCAAGTGGGAAAGGGTGGCTTTGAGGCTGAAGGCAGCAGCAAAGCCTGCAGCCCCCAGGTCTGTGGGGCTACGCAAGTGGTTCCCAAAGAGCTTTAGAACAAGGCATAGTTTTCCCTGCTGGCTCTTTGGGCGGGGGACCCATCTCCAGCCATATGGCCATATTTATGCCTGGCGAAGCGCCAAGTGGGAAAGGGTGGCTTTGAGGCTGAAGGCAGCAGGAAAGCCCGCAGCCCCCAGGTCTGTGGGGCTACGGAAGCGGTTCCCAAAGAGCTTTAGAACAAGGCATAGTTTTCCCTGCTGGCTCTTTGGGCGGGAGACCCATATCCAGCCATAGGCCATTTTTGTGCCTGGCGCGACGCCAAGTGGGAAAGGGTGGCTTTGAGGCTGAAGGCAGCAGCAAAGCCTGCAGCCCCCAGGTCTGTGGGGCTACGCAAGCGGTTCCCAAAGAGCTTTAGAACAAGGCATAGTTTTCCCTGCTGGCTCCTCGGGCGGGGGACCCATCTCCAGTCATATGGCTATTTTTATTACTGGCGCGGTGCGTAGTGGGAAAGGGTGTATTTGAGGCTGAAGGCAGCAGGAAAGCCCGCAGCCCCCAGGTCTGTGGGGCTACGCAAGCGGTTCCCAAAGAGCTTTAGAACAAGGCATAGTTTTCCCTGCTGGCTCTTTGGGCGGGGGACCCATCTGCAGCCGTATGGCCATTTTTGTGCCTTTCGCGGCGCCAAGTGGGAAAGGGTGTTGTCGAGGCTGAAGGCAGCAGGAAAGCCCGCAGCCCCCAGGTCTGTGGGGCTACGCAAGCGGTTCCCAAAGAGCTTTAGAACAAGGCATAGTTTTCCCTGCTGGCTCTTTGGGCGGGGGACCCATCTCCAGCCGTATGGCCATTTTTGAGCCTGGCACGGCGCCAGGTGGGAAAGGGTGGCTTTGAGGCTGAAGGCAGGAGCAAAGCCTGCAGCCCCAAGGTCTGTGGGGCTACGCAAGCGGTTCCCAAAGAGCTTTAGAACAAGGCATAGTTTTCCCTGCTGGCTCTTTGGGCGGGGGACCCATCTCCAGCCATAGGCCATTTTTGTGCCTGGCGCGACGCCAAGTGGGAAAGGGTGGTTTTGAGGCTGAAGGCAGCAGGAAAGCCTGCATCCCCCAGGTCTGTGGGGCTACGCAAGCGGTTCCCAAAGAGCTTTAGAACAAGGCATAGTTTTCCCTGCTGGCTCTTTGGGCGGGGGACCCATCTCCAGCCGTCTAGCTATTTTTGTGCCTGGCGCGGTGCGTAGTGGCAAAGGGTCGTTTTGAGGCTGAAGGCAGCAGGAAAGCCCGCAGCCCCCAGGTCTGTGGGGCTACGCAAGCGGTTCCCAAAGAGCTTTAGAACAAGGCATAGTTTTCCCTGCTGGCTCTTTGGGCGGGGGACCCATCTCCAGCCGTATGGCCATTTTTGTGCCTGGCGCGGTGCGTAGTGGGAAAGGGTGGTTTTGAGGCTGAAGGCAGCAGGAAAGCCTGCCGCCCCCAGGTCTTTGCGGCTACGCAAGCGGTTCACAAAGAGCTTTAGAACAAGGCATAGTTTTCCCTGCTGGCTCTTTTGGCAGGGGACCCATCTCCAGCCGTATGGCCATTTTTGTCCCTGGCCCGGTGCCAAGTGGGAAAGGGTGGCTTTGAGGCTGAAGGCAGCAGCAAAGCCTGCAGCCCCCAGGTCTGTGGGGCTACGCAAGCGGTTCCCAAAGAGCTTTAGAACAAGGCATAGTTTTCCCTGCTGGCTCTTTGGGCGGGGGACCCATCTCCAGTCGTATGGCCATTTTTGTGCCTGGCGCGGCGCCAAGTGGGAAAGGGTGGCTTTGAGGCTGAAGGCAGCAGGAAAGCCCGCAGCCCCCAGGTCTGTGGGGCTACGCAAGCGGTTCCCAAAGAGCTTTAGAACAAGGCCTAGTTTTCCCTGCTGGCTCTTTGGGCGGGGGACCCATCTCCAGCCGTATGGCCATTTTTGTGCCTGGCGCAGCGCCAAGTGGGAAAGGGTGGCTTTGAGGCTGAAGGCAGCAGCAAGCCTGCAGCCCCCAGGTCTGTGGGGCTACGCAAGCGGTTCCCAAAGAGCTTTAGAACAAGGCATAATTTTCCCTGCTGGCTCTCTGGGCGGGGGACCCATCTCCAGCCGTATGGCCATTTTTGTGCGTGGCCAGGGGCCAAGTGGGAAAGGGTGGTGTCGAGGCTGAAGGTAGCAGGAAGGCCCACAGCCCCCAGGTCTGTGGGGCTACGCAAGCGGTTCCCAAAGAGCTTTAGAACAAGGCATAGTTTTCCTTGCTGGGTCTTTGGGCATGGGACCCATCTCCAGCCATAGACCATTTTTGTGCCTACCGCGGCGCCAAGTGGGAAAGGGTGGCTTTGAGGCTGAAGGCAGCAGGAAAGCCCACACCCCCCAGGTCTGTGGGGCTACGCAAGCGGTTCCCAAAGAGCTTTAGAACAAGGCATAGTTTTCCCTGCTGGCTCTTTGGGCGGGGGTCCCATCTCCAGCCATATGGCCATTTTTGTGCCTGGCGCAGCGCCAAGTGGGAAAGGGTGGCTTTGAGGCTGAAGGCAGCAGCAAAGCCTGCAGCCCCCAGGTCTGTGCGGCTACGCAAGCGGTTCCCAAAGAGCTTTAGAACAAGGCATAGTTT